>NC_057811.1:38302685-38310681 GCF_018294505.1 Triticum aestivum | reverse complement strand
GATGGGGGGCTCCGGTGGCTTGGGGGAGGGGCAAGCCGGGTGGGGCGGCTCCAGTGTCCGTCATGGACACGGCACGGCGGCGGCGCTCGTGCGCGAGGAGGACGCCGCGGGCGGGCCGGCCTGCGGCTCGGCTGGGCTCGGCCCAGTCGAGCGCTGCGCTATTTTTTTTTGTTAAATACGTTCCGCGGAAAATAATTCGTAGAAAAATAAATAAAAGTCCAAAAGATAAAATAAATTTTCCCCGTCTAGTTAGAAAATCTAGAATAGGGTGAACAGTTTTTTAACACAAAATAATTTTTTTTGAAAACATGCAATATTTTTAATGCAATAAAAATTGCAAATAAAATCCGAATAAAATCCAATAGATGATTTTAACATTTTTCCCCCAGTATTTCAATTGTTTTGGAGAAGTCATATTTTCTCCTCTCATTTATTTTGTTTAATGAAATATTTTTCCGGAGAGAAAATAATTAAAACCAAAATCCTCGTCTTATTATCTGATGAAAATCAAATATGAAACTTCGAGAAAATCCCCAACTCTCTCCGAGGGTCCTTGAGTTGCTTAGGATTTATCGAGGATTTGTCAAAATGCAATAAAATATGATATGCAATGATGATCTATGTATAACATACCAAATTGAAAATTTGGGATGTTACAAACCTACCCCCCTTAAGATGAATCTCGCCCTCGAGATTCGGGTTGGCTAGAAAACAGGTGGGAGTGGTCCTTCCGTAGATCTTCCTCTCGCTCCCAGGTGGCTTCATCTTCCGTGTGGTGACTCCACTGGACTTTGCAAAACTTGATAACCTTGTTGCGGGTAACTCGGCTGGCATACTCAAGAATCTTAACTGGTTTCTCCTCATAGGTCAAATCACTTTCCAGTTGAATTGCTTCCAGTGGCACAATATCTCTCAGTGGTATCTCAGCCATCTCTGCGTGGCACTTCTTCAACTGGGAAACGTGAAATACATCATGAACTCCTGACAATCCTTCGGGCAATTCCAGCTTGTAAGCAACCTCTCCCATATGTTCCACAACTCTGTATGGTCCGATAAAACGGGGCGCTAACTTTCCCTTAACTCCAAAGCGCTTCACTCCTCGAAGTGCTGATACTCGAAGATACACTCGGTCTCCGACTTCGTGGACTGTCTCCTTTCGTTTAGAATCAGCATAACTCTTCTGCCTGGACTGGGCTACCTTGAGCCTATCGCGAATCAACCTTACTTTCTGTTCAGACTCCTTAATCAAATCTGGTCCAAACAACTGACGGTCTCCAACTTCGTCCCATAACAACGGTGTTCTACACCTCCTTCCGTACAAAGCTTCGAAAGGGGCCATCTTCAAACTGGTTTGATAACTGTTGTTATACGAAAACTCCGCATATGGAAAATTATCGTCCCAACTAGATCCATAATCTAGTGCACATGCTCTCAACATGTCCTCCAAAATCTGGTTGACTCTCTCGGTCTGTCCATCTGTCTGCGGGTGAAAAGCTGTACTAAATTCCAGCCTGGTTCCCAATGTTTCATGTAACTGCTTCCAAAACTTCGAGGTAAATTGGGTTCCTCTGTCTGATACAATGGTCCTCGGAACTCCATGCAAACATACGATCCTGGTCATGTATATCTTTGCCAACTTAGCACTGGTGTAAGTGGTCTTTACTGGAATGAAATGAGCCACTTTCGTCAAACGGTCGACTACAACCCATATTGAGTCATAGCCTGAACGAGTCCTGGGTAATCCCGTGATAAAATCCATGCCTATTTTATCCCACTTCCATTCGGGTATCGGCAATGGTTGTAGCAATCCTGCTGGCTTCTGATGCTCTGCCTTCACTCTCTGACACACATCACAAACTGCTACATATTCTGCAATATCCTTCTTCATTCCGGTCCACCAGAAAGTATTCTTCAGATCCAAATACATCTTGGTATTTCCTGGGTGAATCGAGTACGGTGAATCATGGGCTTCTTGCAAAATCAACTTCCTGATCTCCGGATCATTTGGCACATATACGCGGTCCTCAAACCATAAGGTATCGTGCTCATCCTCACGAAATCCCTTGGCTTTTCCTTTGCTCATCTTCTCCTTTATCTCTTCAATCTCCTTGTCTGTCTTCTGAGCTTCTCTGGTCCTTTCTATCAAGGTAGACTGAATCTCCAATGTCGCTAAATAGCCTCTTGGGACTATCTCCAAACATAGCTCGCGAAGGTCCTCGGCTAACTCCTGAGGTAACTCTCCTGTCATGAGGGTGTTGACATGACTCTTGCGGCTCAACGCGTCTGCTACTACGTTAGCCTTTCCAGGGTGATAATGCAATCTCATATCATAATCTTTAATGAGCTCCAACCATCTCCTCTGTCTGAGATTTAACTCCTTCTGCGTGAAAATATACTTCAAACTCTTGTGATCTGTGTACACCTCACAATGGTTTCCGATGAGAAAATGTCTCCATGTCTTCAATGCATGCACCACGGCTGCTAACTCCAAATCATGCGTAGCATAATTCTTCTCATGGGGTTTAAGTTGTCATGAAGCATATGACACAACTCTTCCTTCCTGCATAAGCACTGCTCCAAGTCCTCGACGAGAAGCGTCGTAGTAAACTTCATAATCCTTGCGTTGATCTGGCAGAATCAACACTGGTGATGTAACCAATCGTTTCTTCAACTCTTGGAAACTAGCTTCACATTCCTCAGTCCAATTGAATTTGGTGTCCTTCTTCAATAGCTCAGTCATGGGCTTAGCAATCTTCGAGAAATTTTCGATGAATCTCCGGTAGTATCCTGCAAGTCCAAGAAAACTCCGGATTTCTCCAACTGTCGTGGGTGATTCCCAACTTGTCACTGTGTCAACCTTGGCAGGGTCTATTGCTATTCCTTCTCCAGAAATAACATGTCCAAGGAATCCAACTTCCTTCAGCCAAAACTCACATTTGTTGAACTTGGCATATAATTGATGTTCTCTGAGCTTCTCAAGTACCAATCGTAAATGCTCCTCATGCTCTTCCTCATTCTTGGAAAAGACTAGAATGTCGTCAATGAACACCACGACGAACTTATCCAAAAACTCCATAAACACTTTGTTCATCAGGTTCATGAAATAGGCAGGTGCGTTAGTCAGACCAAATGACATAACGGTATACTCATACAGTCCATATCTGGTGGTAAAAGCCGTCTTAGGTATATCCTGCTCTCGAATCTTTAACTGATGGTATCCCGATCATAGATTGATCTTGGAAAATACTTTAGCTCCTTGTAAGCGGTCAAACAAATCATTGATCATCGGCAGTGGGTACTTGTTTTTGATGGTCACTTCATTCAATCCACGGTAATCAACAACCATCCTCAGCGATCCATCTTTCTTCTCCACTAGAAGTACTGGTGATCCCCAAGGTGACAAACTTGGGCGAATATAGCCTTTATCCAGTAACTCCTTGTTCTGCTTCTTAATTTCCTCCAAATCTTTTGCGGGCATCCTGTATGGTCTCTTAGATATTGGCCCTGTGCCTGGCAAAAGTTCAATCAAGAACTCAATGTCTCTGTCAGCTGGCATGCCTGGCAACTCTTCTGGAAATACATCCGGATAATCCTTCACCACTGGTACTTCCTCCTGTACAACTCCTGATAAGGAATTCACTTGAGTCCTCTTCGGCATATGCCGGGATACATACTTGATCCTTTTTCCTTCCGGGGTGGTAAGCAAAATCGTCTTGCTGGCACAATCGATGTTTCCTCCATACAACGATAGCCAATCCATTCCCAAAATCACATCCAAACCTTGCGACTCCAAAGCTATGAGGTCTGAGGGGAAAACATGCCTTCCAATGGCCAATGGTATCTGAGAACATCCTTGGCTTGCCATATACTCTGCTCCTGGCGAGGTTACTAACATAGGGGTTTTGAGAACTTCGGTGGACATCTTAAACTTATTCACAAATCCCCTTGATATGTATGAATGCGATGCACCAGTATCGAAAAGAACGGTTGCAGTAAATGACTTAACCAAAAACTTACCGATTACTGCATCAGGCTGAGCTTCAACCTCCTCCAGCTCACGTGGTTCACATGTCCTTTGTTGAACGGGTTCGGCTTCTTCCCAGAGCTTCCATTGCCATTTCCATTTTGGGCTTCAGGACAATCAGTTGCATAGTGTCCAGTCTTCTCGCACTTGAAACAAGTAATGTGACTTAGATCCCTCTTGGTTGGGGTAGATGGGTTGGTACGGTTCTGTCCGTTGGTTCCTCCATTCCCATTACCATTCTTGGAGCCATTATGGTTGTGCGAACTACCTCCTCCATGGGTATGCTGAAACTGTCCTCCCGGTCTCGGGGCAAATCGTGGCTTCTGCTGAGCTCCAGAATTGTACTTCCCTTGTCCATACTTCCTCTTACGGTTTTCAATCTGCTGTTGCTTCCCTTCAATCATGAGAGCTCTATCTACCAGCTCCTGGTAGTTGTTGAAGGTTGCTACCATCAACTGCATACTCAGTTCATCATTCAGTCCTTCAAGAAACTTCTCCTGCTTGGCAGCATCTGTAGCAACGTCATCTGGTGCATAACGTGCTAACTTACTGAAATCCTCCACATACTGGCCTACGGTGCGTCCTCCTTGGCGTAGGTTACGAAACTCACGCTTCTTCATAGCCATAGCTCCTGCTGAAACATGTGCTGCGGAAAGCTTGCTGAAACTGATCCCATGTGACAGTGTCAATAGGGTGCGTGGCTGTATAATTCTCCCACCATGATGCTGCGGGTCCATCAAGCTGATGTGCGGCAAAACGCACTCTTTCCGCATCTGTGCATCCTGCAGTGGTTAACTCCCTTCCAACTTTGCGGAGCCAATCATCTGCTACAATCGGCTCGGTGCTACTGGAAAACACCGGCGGGTTTAGCCTTAAGAAACGGGCTAAGTGATCAACAGGTGGTGGTGGCGGTGGGTTGTTGTTGTTGTTGTTGCCTTGGTTCTGCACTAACACTTGCATCAGGGCATTCTGTTGCTGAATCAACTGGGTGATCTCCGGTGGGAAAACAAATCCGGTGTCGCGTCTCGGAGGCATCTGATAGGTTTAGAAAAGGTGAGAGTTAAGAATAGAATGAGGTCTAGAGAGAAAACACTACCCATATGCTCATGAGACAAATACAATCAATATCACTCAATCAAATCAAACAAGGCATAACAATCGATCTAACTAGCATTACAAAGTGCTTGAACTATACTATTAAATGGGGGAAAACTACTACTGATATGGTGGTCTAATAAAAAAAATTCTAATCCGTTGAAGACTCCATGATGTCTGCTCCAGCTTCTTCAACCCAGTCATCTTCACTTGGTTCCGAGTCGGTGTCGTCGATGATGATGTAGTTATCCGGACAAGTGCATTCGTCATCCTTTGCTTTTGGCACTGGATTTCCCATGAATACTCCAATCTTCTTCTCCAGGTCATCATTCTTCCCTACTAGTGCGATGATTTCTCCAAATAATCCTCGCGTGTAGCTTTGAGTTCTTCCTCCAGCTCTTTAATCTTGGTTAGTGCCTTCTTCAGTTCTTCCTTGTCCGTGCACATCTGGTTCTCCTGGCGACGAATATGCTAGTTTTGCTCCTGGATGAAAGCTGCGATTGATCCATCCTTCTTGGTTCTGATCATCTCCCATTGCGTGTCTCGGCGTCCACAAATTTGATAAATTGTATCCTTAAGCTCCTGGTGGTAGACTTCTCCAATGCGTCCCATAGCGATGTGTGCGGCCATGCTCTTCCCTAAACTCCAGGTTGGTGCTTCGAAAACCAATCTTATGGGTTCCGTGGTTGGCACAAACGTCCTTCCCGGAATGTGAACTTGAATCTTCCAGCTCTCCTCTTCGGGTAATGTGGCGTTGTAGGTTCCGGTGATGCTTGGTATTCCTATGTTCAAATACTTAGTGACTTCCTTCAAGTGTCGACCAAACGGCGTGTCTTCATCTGGTTGCATGAACTTGCTCCTTGCATCCGCCATTCCTAAAAGAGTAGAAAGTGGAGAGGGGTCAGAAATGAGAAGAGAGAAGCTTTCTAGGGCTTAAGCTTAGTGGTCGTGTCCTACAATCAGCGTGTGCTCTGATACCACCTTTGTAGCGACCAGACCTCAAATGGTATGTGCTGCTGTGCACCAGTGTCATCCCTGGATCAGTAATGCTGACACGCACAGTACAAATGGAGGATTTATAACAGAGTAGCAATCACACACTTATTACATCGAATATCTCCAAAGAGATAAAGTAAGATAAATATGGCTTAAGGCCATCTAATAACGATAACAGCGGAAGACTTGGAAGATAAGTGAGTCCATCAACTCCAGCGGCATCACTGAGTATAAGACCACGACCTAAAGCACCTTACTCGTCGTCTGAAAAGTCTGCAACATGAAATGTTGCAGCCCAAAAACGGGTCAGCACATAGAATATGCTGGCAATGTAACACATAGAGAGTAATGAACAATAATAATGCTATACTACATGCATATATGGCTGGTGGAAAGCTCTATGGTTACAGTTTATGCGAAAAAGCCAATTTTTCCCTACTTCAAAGGAATAAATTTTATTTAACTATCATGGTGGTTGTTAAACATTGAGAAGGTACCTCCAACTCAATCCCAATTAAGTATCATCATTAACCCAACAAAATTAATTAAAAGTAACATGGTGTTGAGATTCAAATGAAAATCCAGGTACTAGATACTCAAGTTGTCCATAACCGGGGACACGGCTAACCATGATTAGTTTGTACACTCTGCAGAGGTTTGCGCACTTTTCCCCACAAGACTCGATCGCCTCCGCTTGATTCTCGCACTGCATGATGTTTGAGAAACGGATGACCGAGACACAGTCTTTTAGAAACAATCACTCTTTACTCTGGATGGACCAGTACACCTACTTTCCCCTACATCTGCTAGCCCACCTCTTCAAGAGATCCTGTAACCTACTCAACTATGCTAGAGCCCATAATAGCTTGTGGCTGCACACGGAAGTTTCTAGCATGAACAATCTTATGATCCCTTTGAGCCTAGGTGGCGGACCTTATAAAATCAGACAACACTGGGTTCTCCAGGTGCCTCAATCCACCCAGATGTGAGTTTTAGTTGCCACCTTAAGTTGAACCATTATTAACAATCTCACATCTGTCATGAATATCTCTCAAACCCAATCCACGTCTACGAGCATAGCATGGCAATATAATAGCAACGTAGAAGTAACTCCCAAGGGTTTGATAGTAAACAGGTAATAGGTACTACCTCAACTACTTCCCAGTTCCCACAATTTAATCAGATCCTAATCATGCAATTGTTTGAGGAATAGATCTAATGCAATAAAACTGGGTATGGAAAGTATGATCAAAGTGTTACTTGCCTTGCTGATGATCCGCGAAACCTAGCGATTCGAAGTAACAAGCGGCACACTCCGGGTACTCTATCGCAAACAAACAAGCAAACAATAAGTACTCATCTAATGCACAGGTAAAACTCGAATGAAAGATCCAACCAGAAAGTTCAACTTAAGAACTCCGGTTTGCAAAAAGAATCAACTCGAACGAAGCAACGAAAGTCAAACGGCGAAAGAAACAAGCTTCGTTTACTAATCTGGATCTAGGTCAAATTTTACAGTAGCAAAAACTTGTTTGAGTAGGTTAAACGGAAAGAGAATTTCGAGACGAAACTCTAGGCGCTTGAATCACCTGATTCCGATAAACGAGCGAAAAGTTAAACAGAAACGAAGATTCGATCAGAAATTGAATCTGAGATAATTGCGGAAAAATCAGACGAAAAAGAAAAACGGACGAACGCTTAAAGAGCGGACGTTCGTTAACAGAGATAAACCGACAAACGCGTTCGTTAAAACGAACGGTTCGGTGAACGTTCGCAAAATAACAAAACCGAAAAAAACTGATCTAGAGTTTTTTTTAAACAAAACCGGCATCGAGGCGAGGTGCGGCTACCTCGTCGGGGGCGTGCTCCGGCGGGGCTCCC
>NC_057811.1:38281299-38302162 GCF_018294505.1 Triticum aestivum | reverse complement strand
ACGGCGGCGGCGCTCGTGCGCGAGGAGGACGGCGCGGGCGGGCCGGCCTGCGGCTCGGCTGGGCTCGACCCAGTCGGGCGCTGCGCTGTTTTTTTTTAAATACGTTCCGCGGAAAATAATTCGTAGAAAAATAAATAAAAGTCCAAAAGATAAAATAAATTTTCCCCGTCTAGTTAGAAAATCTAGAATAGGGTGAACATTTTTTTAACACAAAATAAATTTTTTTGAAAACATGCAATATTTTTAATGCAATAAAAATTGCAAATAAAACCCGAATAAAATCCAATAGATGATTTTAACATTTTTCCTCCAGTATTTCAATTGTTTTGGAGAAGTCATATTTTCTCCTCTCATTTATTTTGTTTAATGAAATATTTTTCCGGAGAGAAAATAATTAAAACCAAAATCCTCGTCTTATTATTTGATGAAAATCAAATATGAAACTTCGAGAAAATCCCCAACTCTCTCCGAGGGTCCTTGAGTTGCTTAGGATTTATCGAGGATTTGTCAAAATGCAATAAAATATGATATGCAATGATGATCTATGTATAACATACCAAATTGAAAATTTGGGATGTTACAGGATCCCGTCGCATTGGGAAGGGGAGGAGGTGCAGCGTTCACTCTATCGCCTTCGGCGAGGGAGGCAATCCACTACCGGCTGCGCTTTTCTCTTTCACCCAGCGCCTGTGCGGGAGGGCCACCGACCCCTTCTTCCTCGCTACCGTACGTAGTGTGGGCAGATCCGGCCTCCCGCCGCACGCCTTGCCACATCCCGACGACCCTAAGGTATAAGTTTCTTTGAAACCGTCATTGCAATAGCTGCATGCGGATCTTTTTTGATTCTGTAGTCGAATCTAGGTCTTGGTTCAAAGAGGAAAGAAGGGTGCGGTGGGCTGGAGCATGATTCTAGGACGTGGTTCAATGAGGAAAGGAGGGAGGGAAAGTAGTATAGACTAGCTATCTAGCCGCTTTGTTGGTCGAAAAGGGAAAAAGGGGGTAACCCAGTACACACATCTGTATGGAACTGAACTCTTTGTTGGAAAGGGAAAGAAACTGGGGGGTCGTGTAGTTTGTGCAGGACTAGATTTGCTGCCCTCACATAGGAAAAAGTTTCAAAGAGAACAAATATGGGACCAACGCAGATATGCTGCTTGGCTGCATACTCTGCATCACCCATTTATACGTGTGGACGCACATGGTGCTGGCATGTCCCATACAACTATTTTGCTGTTGTTAATCTAAGAATGCTGCTGGAAAATTGAAGCAATGCCACTGTTAAAAGTAAATTCCATTCTTAACGAATGTTGTTTTAAGAAAATGTCTCTGTTAATATGAATCAATGCAACCGTTTTAGAAATGCTACTGTCCTACTTTGTTTTCCATCAAGATAAGTTAGATGCATCTTTTTGTCGCCGTTTGTTTCATCCTCCTTTATTGGCCAGTAATTGTTTCCTTTTTTGCCTCTGTTAAAATAGGGATATCTATTCAACTTGTTGCCTACCAAATTTAACGTCAGACCGGCGACTTTGCTTGATTTCAGTGCAACTGCACAAAACGAGATTGGATTTCCTATTCGTGTTGGCAGATTCGTAGGTGATCTTGTGTGCGTCATGACAGGTTGGTACTTGCCTTCATCCACATGATCGTGCAGTGTGTTTTGAGATGTTGCGCTACTTGTATTGGTACTGTTTTAAATAAATGTTGAATTGAAGCTATTGTATTGCTCTCTTTTCCCATTAAGTAGTGAACAAAAATGGTACCAACCCAGACATGATGTTTGTTGCTTTGTTACAACAAACTCTGCATCACCCCCTTTATAAGTGGATGGAAGCACATGGTGTTGTTGCGCCCACTCTCCCTGGAACTATTTATGCTTTTTATTAATCTAATGCTAATGGTAAAATTAAGCAATGCCACTCTTAGAATTAACTACTGAACCGTTTTAAGAGAATTTCTCTGTTAATATGAATCAATGCAACCATTTTAGAAATGCTACTGTCCTATACTTTATTTTCCATCAAGATAAGGTAGATGCTTCTTTTTGTGGACGCATGTTTCATCCTCCTTTATTGGCAGTAATTGTTTCCTTTTTTGCCTCTGTTAAATCAGGGATATCTATTCAACTTGTTGCTATAGCAAACTTAAATGTCACACCGGCGACTTTGCTTGATTTCAGTGCAACTGCACAAAACGAGATTGGATTTCCTATTCATGTTGGCAGATTCGTACGTGATCTTGTGTGCGTCATGACAGGTTGGTACTTGCCTTCACCCACATGATCGAGCAGTGTGTTTTGAGATGCTGGGCTACTTGTATTGGTACTATTTTAAATAAATGTTGAATTGAAGCTATTGTATTGCTGTCTTTTCCCATTAAGTAGTGAACAAAACTGGGACCAGCCCAGACATGATGCGTGTTGCTTTGTTACAGCAAACTCTGCATCACCCCCTTTATAAGTAGATGGAAGCACATGTTGTGGCTGCGCCCACTCTCCCCTGGAACTGTTTATGCTTTTTGTTAATCTAATGCTGCTGGTAAAATTAAGCAATGCCACTCTCAGAATTAACTACTGAATCTTAGTTCAAAACAGCAACACTTGTTAGGGATTGGTGGGATTACCATTTTTGTGGCCGCATGTTTCATCCTCCTTTATTGGCCAGTAATTGATTCCCTTTTTGCCTCTGTTAAAACAGGGATATCTATTCAACTTGTTGCTAGACATTTTGCTTCACTTAATTTTGGTGGAACTGCACAAAATGAGACCGGATTTCCATATATGTGTTGAGATCTCTTTGAGATCTTCCTCACGAGTTGTTTCAAATCTTGGTCTTGAAAGGTCAGTACCGACTTTCCTCAGAATTAACTACTGAATCTTAGTTTAAAACTGCAACACTTGTTAGGAATCAGCGGGAGTACCATTTCAGGGATCGGCCGGAGTACATGTTTAAGAAATGTATTGTTCAGATAATGTCTCTGTTATTATATATCAGTTACAGTGTTTTACAAATGGTACTATCCTGCTTTATAGTTCTTTCTACATGTTTAACCAAGGTATTGTTAAGATAATGTCTCTGTTAAAATGAGTCAGTCGCCTTGTTTTAGGAATGATACTTTTCTGCTTTGTCGTTCTTTATACATGTTGAAACAAGGCATTGTTAAGATAATGTCTCAGTTAATATGAATGAATCACACTGATTGAGAATTGCTACTCTCCTGCTTTGTTTCCCATTAAGATAAGGTAGATCAGTAGATGTTTTTCTTCTGGGAGTACAAGTCATCAACCGTTATTTCTCAGTAATTGTTTCCCTTATACCTATTATTACTTACAGGGATATCAAAATTAAAGCTCGGTTTTATTCCAACTTTGATTTTAGTTGAACTGCACAAAAGGAGCCAATGTGTCTAAGGCAAACTGCTGCATTAGTGGGTCCAGTTGGTCTTACCACTTTGCAGAAAGAAGCAGTCACTATTTGCGCTACATTACACAAGGAATGATCGAGAAGCTTTACAGAATATTAGTAGACGCTGGTGACATGACTAGTCTACAGAGAGCATAAGAAACTCTACAACACGTGGAGTGCAGTGGGCAAAAAGTTCCCAAACAAGTACAAGAAGCCAGGACAGGACTCCAAATCTGTCAATGTCATTCTAAGCAACAATGATGGGGCATCTGGGTATGGTAATTTGTTTACCGTACTTTCGGTTTGTTAGTCCACCGATTGGTGGGTTAACACTGGGGCCAATATTCATGTGTGTGCTGCTGTGTCTTTGTTTTCTTGCAGCATATAAATACGATATCCACAGGGATGCTCAGCTTGATTTTAGTGGAACTGCACAAAATGTCCAGATGGTTTGTGTCCTCCATAATACTTCATCATGCAGAATACATCGAATGGTTCTCTAATCATTCGTCGTCACCTTGAGCCACCGGACTATATGTTTGAATGGTGCTGCCAGCATCGGCCATTAAGAAGGGTAAGAAGAAAGACAAAAAGAGAGATGGCTGCTTTACTTGTGGTTCAGAGGAACACTGGGAAAACAAGTGCCCAAACAAGTACCAAGAAGCCAGGACAGGACTCCAAGTCTGTCAATGTCACTCTAAGCAACAATGATGAGGCATCTGGGTATGGTAATCTGTTTACCGTACTTTCAGTTTGTTAGTCCACCGATTGGTGGGTTGACATTGGGGCCAATATTCATGTGTGTGCAGATGTGTCTTTGTTTTCTTGCAGCATATAAATACGAAATCCACAGGGATGCTCAGCTTGATTTTAGTGGAACTGCACAAAATGTCCAGATGGTTCATGTCCTCCATAATACTTCATCATGCACAATACATCGAATGGTTCTCTAATCATTCGTCGTCATCTTGAGCCACCGAACTATCAGATGACAAACTGATGACAAACCCTGCCCATTCCACAATCATAGGCATTACATATTTTGAATGGGAGAAGCTTGTCAAAGTTTAATCATTGATTTTAGCAAGAAGACATTAGTTTAATATATTGGAATTGGAAAACCTTGTCAATTTTTGCTCATTGATGTTAGCAAGAAGACATGCATTTGATATTTTTGAGTGGGACGCCCTTTGCTGTGAGCAACATCGATCATTTTTCCCTATTCCTCTCTTCAGTTCAGAAGTAAATATTTACTCTGCTGAGATGCATAGTCACATGAATGTTGACTTATGTAAGGTATTTTAAGAGTTTGTTCTGAATGTTTTCTATGTAATGCCAGTCCTTGTGAGTTTGATTGCAAAGTTGAGCTTGGAATGCTGTGGCATGCGGCATCACGAGCTGTTCACCGTGCCTCCTGAGAATGATGCTTCATATTGTTTTGCATGTTGATCTAATGCCCATGATTTGCATGTTAAGAAGATCATCCTCTTCTGTTGGTTCTATGCTTAAGAAGTTCATTGTCCTATGTTTCATTCATAGCCTATACGACAACTCGGGTAGGTTAGAGGTGAAACCATATGGTCGTCCGACAAACTCATCATCTTAGGCCGTGATTGGATCATCGTTTTCCAACCAAAACCTCTTGTAAATAAAAGCAGATGGTCTCGGGCAAAGCGCTTGGTTGGTCGATTTCGACTAGTAAAATATACACTGGTCTCTCAAATTACACGCATAACCCACCGGTTTTACTTATAGACCTCGGGCCCTCGGTTTCATTACGCCTGTATTTTACGCGGTTTTTCTGATGACGAGTAAATTACACTTGTATCTTAATACAGGTGTGAAATAAACCAGAGCTCCCAAGCGCGGCCTTACCGTTTCATGTCGTCTCGGTCTATCGAAGGTTCTCATAGGTGTCCGATGATCCTGGCTTCCTGAATGAGCAGCAGACGTTGTATCAGACCATCCGTAGGGCACGCGAGGCCCTCTCCGTCGTCCTTCGAGTTGTTGCGCTTGGTGTGGCGCCGAGCATTGTCAACATGGTCAACGAACATGAGGATTCAGGAGACACTAGGATGACAGTACATACGCAAGTGCCTTTATATTTTTTTTGCTTCCTCCCGGTTTCCTGACATCACGGTCCCACACCATTGTCAACCTATGTAGTCAATAAACCAGAGAATTGCACAAGGAACGGCCAACAGCTGGGACCAAGCAGCTCGAGTAGTATTTGTGTTTTTGAGGTGTAAGCACTGCAGAGTTTTACTTGAGCGATGTTTTCGTTGTTGTTCAGAGAAGAGCAGGGTATTAACTGGGCGGGCTGTGGCCCATCTAGCCCAGGCCAGATATCCAGCCCAGATATTAATTTTTTTTCAAGCTGAAAATGGCTAGCCCAGCTATACTTTTTTTAGGAATACCCAGGCAAGGTCAACTTGTTATTCTCCGCCCCGCTGGGCAGCAAATCTTTCCTAGGAGGGATGCATTAGGCTTAAGAGGAAAATGGGCTTTAATAAATATTTAATGGGATGTAATTATAAAAACTGGGCAGTAACTATAAAAAAATGCACCAAACACGTAATTAGTTTATAAAATATTATTTTTGGAATTTGAAAATTTTAATTTCATTAATTGTTGCGCGCGCAATGTTTCGTTGGATTTTTACGTAATCCAAATTTATATTGAAATTGTATCTAATCTGACTAGAAATTTCAGGATAAAAATATTTTGTATCCCATCAAAATGTGGGAATTTTTTTTGAATTCTATGTTGAACGGTTGGTTGAAATTATTAATCATTGTCCTTGCTAGAAAATGGGATGTACTCAACAAACTGTAAATGGGCTGTAGTAAATTCCATTAGAATTCAAAAAATGGGTTGTACATTCTTACAAATCGCAAATGGGATATAAGTTCTTTGCCACACACTTGTGGGCCTACTAAGTTGACGCGTCCCCTAAAAAAAGTAAGTTGATGCGTATGCAAGGCTTTGTCAACTTATAGTCAACACACGGTTCTAGCAGTAGTGGCCGTTGGATGTCCATCCAACGGATGTCGTGCTTCTTCAGTCTCGGATATTCTAGCTTCAGCCGCCCAAAAATTGATTCCTCCCCCTGACATCTGGGGCGCACCATTTTGGAGGCTGACCTATGGGCCTACTAAGTTGACGCGTACCAAGGGCTTTGTCAACTTAGTCATTATAAACGATTCTAGCTGCAGTGACCGTACGATGTCCATCCAACGGCCGTCGTGCTTCTTCAACCTCTGGTCTTCTTGCTCCAGCCTCCCAAAGCAGCACCAGTCATGCCGCCTACTCCTGCCTCCCGTGGCTGGCTGTGCTGCCACAGAGGCCTCACCGCCCCCTACTACTCCCACCGCTGGCCAGGCCATCCCTCTACTCACCCACACCCCCTGTTATTCTACGGCGACGCCAGCCTCACACCGCAGCCGAACCAGTGAACCCTCGTAATCCTCTCCGCGTGGGCATCCAATGCCGCGTCTTCCCCGGCTCCGCATCGTCCCCTTCCTAGGCCTCGCCGTCGTCCACCGCCCTGGTGCTCTTGGCGCGGCATAGTCAACGTGGTCAACGAACGACATCCATCGGACGTGGACTGTACGTGGAGAGGCTGACAGCTGGGTCCACGGCCGCACACAAGGAAATGCCTCCTTATTACGCGCAAAATAATGATTCCTCCACCTGACATCTGGGACCAACCGAAAGGGCCTCTGTATTTCGCGAAAAAAAATTCCCGCCGCTGACAGCTCGGACCCACCAGCTATATCTTCGCACGCAAGGAAGTGCTTCCTTATTACGCCCAAAAAATGAATACCCCCCTGCTAGCTGGGACCCACCATATGGGAGGCTAACTTTTGGGCCTACTAAGATGACGGGGACGGATGGCTTTGTCAACTTAGTAAATATGAACGATTCTAGCTCCAGTGACTGTACGATGTCCATCTAACGGCCGTAGTGCTTCTTCAACCTCTAGTCTTCTTGCTCCAGCCGCCCAAACAAGCGTCGGCCATGCCGCCTGCTCCTGCCTCCTGTGTCTGGCTGTGCTGCCACCGCTGGTCATGCCACACCTCCTGTTATTCTCCGGCAACGGCAGCCTCACACCGCAGCCGAAGCAGTCAACCCACGTACTCCCCTCCGTGTGGGCATCCACTACCTCGTCTTCCCCGGCTCCGCGTCGTCCCCTTCCTAGGCCTCGCCATCGTCCACCGCCCTGGTGCTCTCGGCGCGGCGTGGTCAATGTGGTGAACGAACAACTTGCATCGGAAGAGTAATGTACATGGAGAGGCTGACAGCTGGGTCCACGGCCGCAGCAAGGAAATGCCTCCTGATTACGCGCAAAATAATGATTCCTCCACCTTACAATAGGGACCCACCGGACGGGCCACCGTATTTCGCAAAAAAAACGTTCCCCCCTGACTGCTGGGACACAGCAACTACATCTTCGCACGCAAGGAAGTGCGTCCATATTACGGGCAAAAAAAATGACTCGCCCCCCTAACTGCTAGGACCCACCAGCTACATCTTCGCACGCAAGGAAGTGCCTGACAGTCGGGACCCACCCGGTCGAAGCGTACGTAGCATTGTCATTCTGGTCGCGAACGTGTACGTACATACTGGTCGATCGGTCTGTCTGCAGGCTGCAGCGATGAACCGTGGCCGTGTAAGGAAGGGCACGTGTGGTAGTAGAGGCGCGCACGTGTGGTAGTAGAGGCACGCACGTAGCATGTACACGTACGTACAGCGGCCAGGGTGCAAGAAAGTAAATACGGCCACGTACGTACATACGGGCGGGGTCTCGAATGCCTACTCGCGCATACGTACGGCCAGGGCTCGTGTACGTGGCTGTGGCTGGGTCGGAACGGAGAAACTGCGTCGTCGTCGTGCTGATGGGGAGGCAACGAAATGTGTCGTGTTCATCGGGAGGCAATGGAACGCGTGATGTTCATCGGGAGCCAACCGGCTTGGACGGAACAGCCGATGGAAACGAGGCCTGGCGTACCGTTGAATGGAGGAAACGGCCTTGTGTTCGACCGGCCACGGTGGAAATGGGATCCTGTTCATCAGCAGGGGTCTGGCGTACAGCAAAACGGAGGAAACGGACCTCCTATGGTCGAAACGGGGTCCTGTTGATCGGGAGGGGTGTGGCGTACCGCAAAACGAAGGAAACAGACTTGTGTTCGAGTGCTACAGTCGAAACGGCGGTCCTGTTCATTGGGAGGGGTGTGGCGTACCGCAAAACAGGACTCCACGTGATACTGTTCATCTCCACCGTCGACCTCCTCCAGCCTCCACGGCCTACTGTTCATCCACCGTCGACCTCCTCCAGCCTCCACCTGCGACTGTTCATCCACGGGCTCCTGTTCATCCAGCCTCCACCGCGCGCTCCTCCATCGGCTACTGTTCAACCAGCCGTCTCCACGGGGTCCTGTTCAACCACCCCTCCATGGGCTACTATTCATCCAGCCCTCCACCGGCTACTGTTCAACCAGCTCTCTACCGGCTACTGTTCAACCAGCCCTCCACTGGGTCCTGTTCATCCAACCCTCCACGGGGTCCTGTTCATCCACCGGCTCGAGCGATCGGGGTACTGTTCATCCAGCGGAACAGCCTCTACTACCATGGGTTCCTGTTAATCCAACCCCCACTGGGAACTGTTCATCCAAACCCACCAACAATGCTCACTGTTCATCCAGAGGCAGCATTGATCGGCTTTAGTTAGCAGCAGTAGCGAAGAAATCGCTCGATCGGGTTCAGTTAACAGCCATCGATCGATCGCTCGGGTTCAGTAACGCGTAGCCTACAGTGCAATCGCTCGGATTCAGTTAGAGCCCAACGCCTCGCTCGGGTTCAGTTAGAGCGCAACGCCTCATACACACGCGCGTACGTGTATGAGAAAAACGCGCATCGCTCGGCCCTCGACCAGCCAGCGTAACCGGGAACTCCCCGATATTTTCCTCGCCCTCGCTTCTACCACGGTTTTTTCCGTTGGACGGCCCAAAGAATGTTATGCAGCTGTAACTCCGGCCCGCCCAGGACGAAAAGCCCATTTTCTGTCATGATTTTCTGTCATAGAAGTAGGAGCCCACCACATCTATGATGATACCGGCTTTTGTCACAATTATCGTCATAGAAGTGTCATAAGTATGACAGGAAAAAAATTCGTTCGGCCCAAAATGTCATGGATGTGTCTTTTTTTGTAGTGGAAGACGCACTTCTCCGATTTGGGTTTGAGCTTATCAGGCTGAAACTTTTTCACATAAGCATCGCAACCCCAAACTTTAAGAAACGACGGCTTAGGTTTCTTGCTAAACCATAGTTCATACGGTGTCGTCTCAAAGGATTTTTAGACGGTGCCCTATTTAACGTGAATGCAGTTGTCACTAATGCATAACCCCAAAACGATAGTGGTAATTCGGTAAGAGACATCATAGATCGCACCATATCTAATAAAGTGCGGTTATGACGTTCGGACACACCACTAGGCTGTGGTGTTCCAGGTGGCGTGAGTTGCGAAACTATTCCACATTGTTTTAAATGAAGACCAAACTCGTAACTCAAATATTCACCTCCACGATCAGGTCGTAGAAACTTTATTTTCTTGTTACGATGATTTTCCACTTCACTCTGAAATTCTTTGAACTTTTCAAATGTTTCAAACTTATGTTTCATCAAGTAGATATATCCATATCTGCTCAAATCATCTGTAAAGGTCATAAAATAACGATACTTGCCGCGAGCCTCAACACTCATCGGACCGCATACATCAGTATGTATGATTTCCAACAAGTCTGTTGCTCGCTCCATTGTTCTGGAGAATGAAGTCTTAGTCATCTTGCCCATGAGGCATGGTTTGCAAGCATCAAGTGATTCATAATCAAGTGATTCCAAAAGCCCATCAGCATGGAGTTTCTTCATGCGCTTTACACCAATATGACCTAAACGGCAGTGCCACAAATAAGTTGCACTATCATTATTAAACTTATATCTTTTGGCATCAATATTATGTGTATCACTGTGATCGAGATTCAATAAATCATTTACATTGGATGTAAGACCATAGAAGGTTTTATTTTTGTAAACAGAACAACAATTATTCTCTGACTTAAATGAATAACCGTATCGCAATAAACATGATCCAATCATATTTATGCTCAACACAAACACCAAATAACATTTATTTTAGGTTCAACACTAATTCCGAAGGTAAAGGGAGTGTGCGATGGTGATCTTATCAACCTTGGAATCACTTCCAACACACATCATCACCTCGCCCTTAACTAGTCTCTGTTTATTTTGTAACTCCTGTTTCGAGTTACTAATCATAGCAACAGAACCAGTATCAAATACCCAGGGGCTACTATGAACACTAGTAAAGTACACATCAATAACATGTATATCATATATATTTTTGTTCACTTTGCCATCCTTCTTATCTGCCAAGTATTTGGGGCAGTTCCGCTTCCAGTGACACTTTCCTTTGCAGTAGAAGCACTCGGTTTCAGGCTTGGGTCTAGTTTTGGGTTCCTTCATGGGAGTGGCAACTTGCTTGCCATTCTTCTTGAAGTTCCATTTCTTTCCCTTGCCCTTTTACTTGAAACTAGTGGTCTTGTCAACCATCAACATTTGATACTTTTCTTGATTTCTACCTTCATCGATTTCAGCATCACGAAGAGCTCGGGAATCATTTTCGTCATCCCTTGCATATTATAGTTCATCATGAAGTTCCAGTAACTTGGTGATAGTGACTAGAGAACTCTGTCAATCACTATTTTATCTGGAAGATTCACTCCCACTTGATTCAAGCGATTGTAGTACTCAGACAATCTGAGCACATGCTCACTGGTTGAGCTATTCTCCTCCATCTTGTAGGCAAAGTACTTGTCGGAGGTCTCATACCTCTCGACTCGGGCATGAGTCTGAAATACCAATTTTAGCTCTTGGAACATCTTATATGCTCCGTGGTGTTCAAAACGTTTTTGAAGTCCCGGTTCTACGCCGTAAAGCATGGCGCACTAAACTATCAAGTAGTTATCTTACCGAGCTTGCCAAACGTTCATAACGTCTGCATCTGCTCCTGCAATAGGTCCGTGACCTAGCGGTGTACCAAGGACATAATTCTTCTGTGCAACAATGAGGATAATCCTCAGATCACAGACCTAGTCCGCATCATTGCTACTATAATCTTTCAACATAGTTTTTCTTTAGGAACATATCAAAAATAAACGGGGAGCTACATCGCGAGCTATTGATCTATAACATAGTTATGCAAATACTATCAGGACTAAGTTCATGATAAATTAAAGCTCAATTAATCATATTACTTAAGAACTCCCACTTAGATAGACATCCCTCTAATCATCTAAGTGATCATGTGATCCATATCAACTAAACCATGTCCGATCATCACGTGAGATGGAGTAGTTTTCAATGGTCAACATCACTATGTTGATCATATCTACTATATGATTCACGCTCGACCTTTCGGTCTCAGTGTTCCGAGGCCATATCTGCATATGCTAGGCTCGTCAAGTTTAACCGGAGTATTCTGCGTGTGCAAAACTGGCTTGCACCCGTTGTATGTGAACGTAGAGCTTATCATACTCGATCATCACGTAGTGTCTCGGCGCGACGAACTGTAGCAACGGTGCATACTCAGGGAGAACACTTATACCTTGAAATTTAGTGAGAGAAGCAAAATAAGATGTATAAAGGATAAACATCACATGAAATCAATATAAGTGATATGATATGGCCATCATCATCTTGTGCCTTTGATCTCCATCTCCAAAGCACCGTCATGATCACCATCGTCACCGGCTTGACACCTTGATCTTCATCGAAGCATCGTTGTGGTCTCGCCAACTATTGCTATCACGACTATCACTACCGCTTAGTGATAAAGTAAAGCAATTACATGATGATTGCATTTCATACAATAAAGCGACAACCATAAGGCTCCTGCCAGTTGGCGATAACTTATACAAAACATGATCATCTCATACAACAATTTGTATATCATCACGTCTTGACCATATCACATCACAGCATGCCCTGCAAAAACAAGTTAGACGTCCTCTACTTTGTTGTTGCAAATTTTACGTGGCTGCTACGGGCTTAGCAAGAAGCGTTCTTACCTACACATCAAAACCACAACGATTTTTTGTCAAGTGTGCTGTTTTAACCTTCAACAAGGACCGGGCGTAGTCACACTCGATTCAACTAAAGTTAGAGAAACAGACACCCACTATCCACCTGTGTGCGAAGCACGGCGGTAGAACCAGTCTCATGAACGCGGTCATGTAATGTCGGTCTGGACCGCTTCATCCAACAATACCACCGAATCAAAGTATGACATGCTGGTAAGCAGTATGACTATTATCGCCCACAACTCTTTGTGTTCTACTCGTGCATATAACATCTACGCATAGACCTGGCTCTGATACCACTGTTGGGGAACGCAGTAATTTCAAAAAACTTCCTACGATCACGCAAGATCTATCTAGGTGATGCATAGCAATGAGCGGGAGAGTGTGTCCATGTACCCTTGTAGACCGAAAGCGGAAGCGTTATATCAACGCGGTTGATGTAGTCTTACGTCTTCATGATCCGACCGATCCTAGCACCGAACGTACGGCACCTCCGTGTTCAGCACACTTTCAGCTCGATGACGTCCCTCGTACTCTTGATCCAGTTGAGGCCGATGGAGAGTTCCGTCAGCACGACGGGGTGGCGACGGTGATGATGAAGTTACCGGTGCAGGGCTTCGCCTAAGCACTACGACGATATGACCGAGGTGTGTAACTGTGGAGGGGCCACCGCACACGGCTAAGACAAATCTTGAGTGTCTATGGGGTGCCCCCCTCCCCCATATATAAAGGAGTGGAGGAGGAGGAGGTCCGGCCTCCTATGGCGCGCCCCAAGGGGGGATTCCTACTCCTACTAGGAGTAGGTTTCCCCCCTTTCCTAGTCCAACTAGGAGGGGGAAGGAAGGGAAGAGGGAGAGGAAGGAAAGCCCCCCCCCCCCCCAAATTCAGATTGGGCTTGGGGGGCGCGTGCCTCCCACTTGGCCGCCTCCTCCTCTCTTCCAATAAAACCCATTAAGGCCCATTAACTCCCCGAGGGGTTCCGGTAACCTCCCGGTACTCCGAAAAATACCCGAACTCATCCGAAACCATTCCGGTGTCCAAACATAACCTTCAAATATATCAATCTTCATGTCTCGACCATTTCGAGACTCCTCGTCATGTCTGTGATCACATCCGGGACTCCGAATAACTTTCGATACATCAAATCACAAAATTCATAATACATATCATCATCGAACGTTAAGCATGCGGACCCTACAGGTTCGAGAAGTATGTAGACATGACCGAGTCTCATCTCCGGTCAATAACCAATAGCGGAACCTGGATGCTCATATTGGTTCCTACATATTCTACGAAGATCTTTATCGATCAAACCGCATAACAACATACATTGTTCCCTTTGTCATCGGTATGTAACTTGCCCGAGATTCGATCGTCGGTATCATCATACCTAGTTCAATCTCGTTACCGGCAAGTCTCTTTACTCGTTCCGTAATACATCATCCCGTGACTAACTCATTAGTCAAATTGCTTGCAAGGCTTATAGTGATGTGCATTACCGAGAGGGCCCAGAGATACCTCTCCGAAACACGGAGTGACAAATCCTAATCTCGATCTATGGCAACTCAACAAACACCATCGGAGACACCTGTAGAGCATCTTTATAATCACCTAGTTATGTTGTGATGTTTGGTAGCACACAAGGTGTTCCTCCGGTATTCGGGAGTTGCATAATCTCATAGTCAGAGGAACATGTATAAGTCATGAAGAAAGAAATAGCAATAAAACTTAACGATCATAATGCTAAGCTAACGGATGGGTGTTATCCATCACATCATTCTCTAATGATGTGATTCCGTTCATCAAATGACAACACATGTCTATGGTTAGGAAACTTAACCATCTTTGATTAACGAGCTAGTCAAGTAGAGGCATCCTTGGTACACTTTGTTTTGTCTATGTATTCACACATGTATCAAGTTTCCGGTTAATACAATTCTAGCATGAATAATAAACATTTATCATGAAATAAGGAAATAAATAATAACTTTATTATTGCCTCTAGGGCATATTTCCTTCACGAATAACATCGTCCAATACATCAATCTTTATGTATCGACCATTTCGAGACTCCTCGTCATGTCCGTGGTCTCATCCCGGACTCCGAACAAACTTCAGTCATCAAATCACATAACTCATAATACAAATCGTCATCGAACGTTAAGCGTGCAGACCCTACGGGTTTGAGAACTATGTAGACATGACCGAGACACATCTCCGGTCAATAACCAATAGCGGAACCTGGATGCTCATATTGGCTCATACACATTCGACGAAGATCTTTATCGGTCAAACCGCATAACCACATACGTTGTTCCCTTTGTCATCGGTATGTTACTTGCCCGAGATTCAATCGTTGGTATCATCATACCTAGTTCAATCTCGTTACCAGCAAGTGTCTTTACTCGTTCTGTAATGCATACGTTGTTCCCTTTGTCATCGGTATGTTACTTGCCCGAGATTCAATCGTTGGTATCATCATACCTAGTTCAATCTCGTTACCAGCAAGTGTCTTTACTCGTTCTGTAATGCATCATCCCACAACTAACTCATTAGTCACATTGCTTGCATGGCTTATAGTGATGATCATTACCGAGAGGGCCCAGAGATACCTCTTCGATACACGGAGTGACAAATCCTAATCTTGATCTATGCCAACCCAACAAAAACCTTCGGAGACACCTATAGAGCATCTTTATAATCACCTAGTTACGTTGTGATTTTTGATAGCACACTAAGTGTTCCTCCGGTATTCGGGAGTTGCATAATCTCATAGTCAGAGGAACATGTATAAGTCATGAAGAAAGCAATAGCAATAAAACAAAACGATCATAATGCTAAGCTAACAGATGGGTCTTGTCCATCACATCATTCTCTAATGATGTGATCACGTTCATCAAATGACAACACATGTCTATGGTTAGGAAACTTAACCATCTTTGATTAACGAGCTAGTCAAGTAGAGGCATACTAGGGACACTCTCTGTTTGTCTATGTATTCACACATATACTAAGTTTCCGGTTAATACAATTCTAGCATGAATAATAAACATTTATCATGATATAAGGAAATATAAATAACAATTTTATTATTGCCTCTAGGGCATATTTCCTTCACCATGATGATTCTTAACTTCGTTATAAAGTTCTTTGAACTTTTCAAATGTCTCATACTTATGTTTCATTAAGTAAATATAGCCATATCTACTCAAATCATAAGTGAACTTTACAAAGTATAGATATCCACCGTGCCCTGGTGTGATCATCGGACCGCATACATCACTATATATTATTTCCAATAATTCACTCGCCTATTCAGAATTACGAAGTCCAAACGCGATAATAATTTACGGAGATTTTTTAGGGATTACGTCGTAATGATACTGTTAGATGGGAAGTTTATGGATACTCAAATCATCAGTATCATTATAGATAATACATATTTTTAGATGGGAAGGACCTTCACTACAATTTTCACTATGTATTACGAAGTCCAAATGCGATAAAAATTTATGGAGATATTTGATGGAATATATGTGATCAACGTAAAACGGTGCTCGAGGACCCCACAAGGCAGGCCGGTGTGCCCTACACCCTGGGCGCGCTGGGGTGCCTTGTGGGCATCACTTAGGTCGGTTGGAGCCCTTCTTTCGCTACAAGAAAGCTAATTTTTGGAGAAAATCGTGTACAAATTCTAGCCCAATCGGAGTTATGGATCTCCGGGAATATAAGAAACGGTGAAGAGCTTCAAAACCAGACACGAGAAACAGAAGACAACAGAGAGATACAATCTAGGGAAGAGATCCCTCTCTCCTCGTAGGGCCAAGGAAGAAGAAGGAGGAGGGGGCCACTTCCCCCTCTCCACCGATGGCGCCGGGACGCCGCCGGGGACATCTCCTCCATTGCCATTGATGTCTACTATGCAACAATTTTTTTTTCTTGTAGACTCTGTTTGGCCTCCAAGCGCAGAATTTTTTAGGACAGCAGCAAATTTTCCTCAAGTGGATGACCAAAGATTTATCAATACGTGGGAGGTGTAGGATAAATATGGTCTCTCTCAAACAACCCTGCAATCAAATATAAGAAATCTCTTGTGTGCCCAACACACCCAATACAGTTGTCAGTTATATAGGTGCACTAGTTCGGCGAAGAGATTGTGATACAAGTGTAATATGGATGGCAGAAATAGGCTTTTATAACCTGACTAAATAAAAATAGCAAGGTAACAAGTAGAAACAACGAGCAAACCGGTATATCAATGCTTAGAAATAAGGCATAGGGTTCATACTTTCACTATTGCAATCTCTCAACAGTGCTAACATAACTGAATCATATAACAATCCCTCAACGTGCGACAAAGAATCACTCCAAATTTCTTATCAATAGTGGTGAACATAAGATGAAATTGATGTAGGTAGCAAACCACCTCAACGCAATCTTTCTGATCAATCTATTGAGCCATCCCTATAAGTGTCACAAACATCCCCAGAGATCGTACTACAATAACACCATATAATACACATCAATCAACTCTAATGTCACCTAGATACTCCAATGTCACCACAAGTATCCAAGACTTAATTATTGGATATGCATCAAGAAATTCAGATTCATAATATTCAATCCAACACAAAGAACTTCAAAAATTACTCCAAAGTTTCTATTGGAGAAAGTAGGATGAAAACATATATCAACATATGTGCCTAGATTACTCCAATGTCACCTCAGGAATCCGCAAGTTGACTACCAAAACATACATCAAGTGACTCGATAGAATACCCTGTTGTCACCACAGGTATCCACATGCAAGACATACACCAAGTGATCTCAAATCCAAAATATTCAATCCGATAATAATGAAACCCCAAAGGGCAAGACTCAATTCATCTAAACAAAGATAGAGAGGGAAGAACACCATATTATTCCACTATATTAAAAAAGCTCATGGTACATCAAGGTTGTGTCAAATCAAGAACACGAGAGAGAGAGAGAGAGAGAGAGAGATCAAACACATAGCCAGTAGTACATACCCTCAGCCCCGGGGGCACTAGTAGAAAACAGGGCTTAGGTCACAGGGCAGTTTTCACATTAGCCCCGGTTCAGTCACGAACCGGGACTAATGTGAGCATTGGTCCCGGTTCGTGAGCCCAGGGGGCCGGCCGGGGCCTCGTGGGCATTGGTCCCGGTTCGTATGGACCCTTTGGTCCCGGTTGGTGGTACAAACCGGGACCAATGGGCCACGCTCCTGGCCCACCACCCTTTAGTCCCGGTTCATACCACAAACCGGGACTAAAGGGCTGGTCCTAGTTGCGGCCAGTGTTTAGTCCCACCTCGCCAACCGAAGGGCGCTCACACCAGTTTATAAGCCCGTCCCTCTATGCCTTGTTGAGCTTCTATTAAAGTGAAAATAGATGCCCTTATACAGGAAATTTGACTTAAATTCATAGTAAATTTCATAGAAATTTAGTATGAATTTAGGTTGAATTTTCTCTATAAGTGCATCTATGTTCATTTTTTATATTTATAAAATAAATAAACCTTAATAAAATAAATAAAACTAAATAAACCTTAAAAAATAAAATAAAATAAACTATAGTAACTACAATAAATAAACCTTAATTAATTAAGTAAAAATAGCAGCAAGTAAAATAAATAAAAATAGCAGCAGTAAAATAAATAAAAATAAAATAATTAAAGTAAAAGACATAAGTAATTAGAAATAAAAGAAATAAGTTTTTTGTTGTAAGTAGAAAGAAAACCTTTTAAGAGTACATTTGAAATGCTTTTCAATTTTAGGGTCTTATAGCTCAAAATAATTAGTAAATGCATGAAAAATAACAAATGAAGTCAGAAAGGATTGACAAATGATGATGTGGCTTTGAATGGTGCATTTTGAACACACAAAAAGTCAGGAGTTCAAATAACTTTTAAAAAATAAATCCCTTTGTAACAGACGAGTTTCCGGATGAAATCCTGATACTTTGAAAGAGATTGTCCGTTTTGTACACGAAGTGCATCCAGTTTTTGCCGTAACCCTCTCAACTTTCTTGCACATGCTATGTGGATGAAATGATGATATCATGCCAACTTTCAACCTTTTCAGAGTTCATTTGAAATGCTTTTCAATTTTAGGGTCTTATAGCTCAAAATAATTAGTAAATGCATGAGAAATAACAAATGAAGTCACAAAGGATTGAAAAATGATGACGTGGCTTTGAATGGTGCATTTTGAACACACAAAAAGTCAGGAGTTCAAATAAGGTCTAAAAAATGAAATCCCTTTGTAACAGACGAGTTTCCGTATGAAATCCTGATACTTTGAAAGAGATTGTCCATTTTGTACACGAAGTGCATCCAGTTTTTGCCGTAACCCTCTCAACTTTCTTGCACATGCTATGTGGATGAAATGATGATATCATGCCAACTTTAAACCTTTTCACAGTTCATTTGAAAAGCTTTTCAATTTTAGGGTCTTATAGCTCAAAATAATTAGTAAATGCATGAAAAATAACAAATGAAGTCAGAAAGGATTGAAAAATGATGATGTGGCTTTGAATGGTGCATTTTAAACACAAAAAAAGTCAGGAGTTCAAATATGGTTTAAAAAATGAAATCCCTTTGTAACAGACGACTTTCCGGATGAAATCCTGATACTTTGAAAGAGATTGTCCGTTTTGTACACGAAGTGCATCCAGTTTTTGCCGTAACCCTCTCAACTTTCTTGCACATGCTATGTGGATGAAATGATGATATCATGCCAACTTTAAACCTTTTCAGAGTTCATTTGAAATGCTTTTCAATTTTAGGGTCTTATAGCCCAAAATAATTAGTAAATGCATGAGAAATAACAAATGAAGTCAGAAAGGATTGAAAAATCATGATGTGGCTTTGAATGGTGCATTTTGAACACACAAAAAGTCAGGAGTTCAAATAAGGTCTAAAAAATGAAATCCCTTTGTAACAGACGAGTTTCCGTATGAAATCCTGATACTTTGAAAGAGATTGTCCGTTTTGTACACGAAGTGCATCCAGTTTTTGCCGTAACCCTCTCAACTTTCTTGCACATGCTATGTGGATGAAATGATGATATCATGCCAACTTTCAACCTTTTCAGAGTTCATTTGAAATGCTTTTCAATTTTAGGGTCTTATAGCTCAAAATAATTAGTAAATGCATGAGAAATAACAAATGAAGGCAGAAAGGATTGAAAAATGATGATGTGGCTTTGAATGGTGCATTTTGAACACACAAAAAGTCAGGAGTTCAAATAAGGTTTAAAAAATGAAATCCCTTTGTAACAGACGAGTTTCCGTATGAAATCCTGATACTTTGAAAGAGATTGTCCGTTTTGTACACGAAGTGCATCCAGTTTTTGCCGTAACCCTCTCAACTTTCTTGCACATGCTATGTGGATGAAATGATGATATCATGCCAACTTTCAACCTTTTCAGAGTTCATTTGAAATGCTTTTCAATTTTAGGGTCTTATAGCTCAAAATAATTAGTAAATGCATGAAAAATAACAAATGAAGTCAGAAAGGATTGAAAAATGATGATGTGGCTTTGAATGGTGCATTTTGAACACACAAAAAGTCAGGAGTTCAAATAAGGTTTAAAAAATGAAATCCCTTTGTAACAGACGAGTTTCCGGATGAAATTTAAACTATTCAAATTTGGAAACTAATGGAGTAACAGAAAGTTTATAATTATTCTGAGCTAAAAGCAAAAAGAATAAAAAAATAAAGCAAAAATCAAAAGAAAATAAATAAGTCAAAAAACAAAAAAATACTGGAAAAAAAAATGCCGCCTAATGGGCCACACGGCCTGCATACGACTAGAAACCCATCTGCACATGGGCCAGGATGCAGGCCCGCAGGCCCAATAGGCCCAACATGGCAGTGACAAAGGTAGGCATGTATAATGCCTGCATATTAGAGAGGAGCTCAGCACCTGAGCTGCAACGCAGCTTATAAACAGGTGCTGAGCTCTCTCAGCTAGCGAGGTGGGACTAAACTTCCCACCGCACGGCGCCAGCACATTAGTCCCGGTTGGTGGCTCCAACCGGAACCAATGCTCCCCTTTGGTCCCGGTTGGTGCCACCAACCGGGACCAAAGCCCTCTGCTTCCCGCCCTTTGCGCTGGTGAAAAGAGGCCTTTAGTCCCGGTTGGTGGCACCAACCGGGACCAAAGGGTGGGTATTGGTTCCGGTTTGTGCGTTGAACCGGGACCAAAGCCTTTGCTATATAAGCAGCACTTTGGAAATTTTCTGATTTCCATCGCCAGTGTCCCCCCGGCCGACGAC
>NC_057811.1:38279865-38281289 GCF_018294505.1 Triticum aestivum | reverse complement strand
CCCTCCTCCTCCTCCCTGTAATGGCCGCCGCCGCCGCGCCCCCTAGCTAGCTATAGTACTGTACGTAGTTTAATTTAGATTTGTAATTTAGTTGTATTAATTTGGATGTGTAGATAGATGTGTATTTAATTTAGTTGTTGTAATTTAGATGTATTAATTTAGATGTGTAGTTTAGATTTTTCATATTTAGAAGTCATTTATGTATGTTCATATTTAGAAGAAAAAGAAGGAGAGAAAAATGGAAAATAAGAAGAGGAAGAAGGAGAAGAAGAAGAAGAATAAGAAGAAGAGGAGAGGAAGTAGAGGAGAAATAAATAAGAAGATGAAAAAGAAGAAAAAAAGAGTAGAAGAAGAAGAAATAGAGGAGAAGAAGAAGAAATAGAATAATATATTATTCTATTTCTTCTTCTTCTCCTCTATTCCTTCTTCTTCTCCTCTTTTTTTCTTTTTTTTCTTCGATCTCCTCCTCTATTCCTTTCTTCTTCTCCTCTTTTTTTCGTCTTCTTCCTCTTCTTATTTTTTATCGGGTATGTCGTTGTCGATATATGTACCCCCCCTCCCCGATAATTTTTAGTAAGTACTACTTAGAAAGTGTTTAATAGAATTAGTTAGAAAAATAATAGAACTAGTTAAACTAGCTAGTTTATTTGTAGTAAGTACTACTTTATTCTATTTATAGTAAGGAAATTAATAGAACTAGTTTGTTTTTTTAGTTAAAGCAATTATTCCCGCATCGACGTCGACGATGCCTATCCCGCATCCTCGTCGTCGACTCGGCGGAGGAGGCCGCCTTGATCAGAGGGGCCATGTCCGGGACTGGGCTCCGCCGGGCTGGTTTTGGGAGGTGCTACCTTCCGGTGGGCGTAGGTTGGTGAGGAACCAGCCCCTCGTTGACCCGATCCTTGTTTGGTGGCGCTCGCGTGGGCCAGTGACGGTGCCGAGGCTTCCGGACACCGCGGAGGTGGTACGTCACCGTGTCAGCGAGGAGGACCAGCACGTCCGTCGCTACATGGTTGCGTTGGAGGGCAGGTTCGACAATACCTGGCAGGTTCTTCAGGGATCTCACTGGAGCTATGATCCTGTGATGGTTCCGTCCCTTTGGGTGTCCACCGCCCGTGCCGATACCCGTCGGGCACTACTGTTCTAGCTGTACTAGCGATGCTATATGTATGATAGTATTCGAGGTGTATTAGTGATAATATTCGGCGATGTACGGACGCATGGAGATGATGTAGTTTTGCTTATAATTGAATGCATCCTAATTTGAATACTACTTTATTTTGTGATTTGATTTTGCTTATTGAATGCTCAAAGTGGAAAACTACTCCGATCCTACTTTGAATGCTAAAATTGGAGAGCACTATGATTAGTTGATAGCTTATAGGGTTTTTGTTTTCGCAGAAATCTAGGAGCCCCCCCCCCCC
>NC_057811.1:38277076-38279386 GCF_018294505.1 Triticum aestivum | reverse complement strand
CATATATGAGAGGACGAAGAATCCCGACTGTTGTCGTGGGGGTAGCTTCTCCTTCGTTCCCGTGTGCTAGACAATTTGGTGTAATGCACTCGAGAACGAAAGGAGGAGCTACCATCACCGACGGTCGCAAATGTCAGAGAGGAATCAGTGAGGGAGAGTTCCACCATATATATATGAGAGGACGAAGAATCCCGACTGTTGTCGTGGGGGTCGCTTCTCCTTTGTTCCCGTGTGCTAGCTAGACATTTTGGTGTAATGCACACGGGGACAAAGGGAGGAGCGACCATCACCAACGGTCGAATGTATACACCACGTGAGCTGAGAGTTTTCAAGAAAAGACTCGACAAACCGATAGTCAACCCGTGATGAATAATAATGATCTAACTTAGGTTTTTTAGTACATATATTTAATTGTAGATGTTTAATATTTGAATTATATATGAACATAGGAAATGTCGTACTCGGACGACGAAAGTCTCCCGGGGGAGTGCGACTGGTCCCACGACGACCGAGGTCAGTGCGACAGGCTTCACCTGGACGAAGATCGGCGCTTCAGTATTAAGCTGGAGGAGATGTTCGATGTTGAAACGGTACGCAACGACGACAAGTGTTATTTTTTCGTAATTAAGCACGACTTCAACTATTTCAACGTGTACTTTTCATCTTTTACAATTCGGCTAGCTTATCCCATGCCATGCAAGACGCTACGTCTTGGAGAGGATGGGTTTTGAAGACCATGAAAGTATGGAAACAAAGAAAATTCACCTAAGGACCCATCATGATATAGATTTTGAAGTAAAGCTGTATAATTCTGAGAGCGTAACCCATTTTGGTTGCAAAAATTGAGAAGCATTTTGCAAGATGTATGGTTTTGATGAGGATATGCTTGTCACCATGGATCTTGGTGATCCTGACATCGAGCAAGACAATATGGACATTTGGGTCCTTGTTGATACGCCTCCAATTCTACCGCTATGTGAGTTTCTCAAACATAGTTATTAGCTAATTTATATTGTTCATTTCAAAATAGTTGACAGCTTATTTTCATTGACAGCTTATTTTGATTGTTCAAACAATGTGCGGAACATGGTAGACAGAACCTACTACACCGATGGCTCTGAGTTAACTTATAAGGAGAAAACTCATCTGGTCGGATTTTGTACTGATATTGAGAATTACAATATTTACAATCAAACTCCTCATCATTATGGTCCTCCATATGTGCCACTAGTGCACGTGTTGAACTACGGTAACTACTATGGAGATACCCTGGTAAGATTTCTTACTATTACGACATCCATGCATATTTTGCATAGTTCTAAAACTAGTGCATTATCATTGCTAACTATGAAGTTATTACTATGTTTTTCAACAGATAATCCCAGAGGATTGTGTGCCTCATTTGATGTATCAGAATGGTAGGCTTGATGTTTTGAATATACAACCAGGTCATCCTACGAATCTCAACTGTCCATACCGGATTTCTAAAAGAAGTGGAGACATGCAAATCAAAGAATGGAAAAAATGTATGGACAGTCGCAAGGAGCTTCTTGGAAGCAAAAGGAAGCGAGGCGCAAGAATTGGAGACAGGATGATCTCCATTCTCCATAATGGAGAGTCAGGGTCTATATTGTTTTATGATATTTTACCTTAAAGAGGGTATTTCGGTCCTGCCTAATACTGATGATCATGTGCTAAGAACAATTAAGTAGGGTTGGTTCGATGACTGTGAGGATGATGATCGTATGACTTGTTATTAATAACGAGTAGAAGTTGTATGATGATGATTAGTAGGACTTGTTATTATATATGATGATGCATGATGCGTGCATGAAGAGTTATTATATATCAGCGGGTGAAATGAACATGGATTGGATTGAAGTGAAGGCAACATGCATGTGGTGTGTGTCGAAAGTAGTACAATCCAAACTTGATCAAGTCCGGATTAGTATTACTTTCGACATGCACCACATGTTGCCTTCACTTCAATCTAAGCCATGTTTAGGCATAGCAGTACGTAGCGTTGGTAAACCAAGCACGGAGATATAAGAGAGGACACTTCTCTCTAATAGCTACCTAATAACAACCTAAATTAACCCCCCAAAACCCCCAACCCCCCCCCCCTTTCAAAAAAAACAAAAACCTCAGCTCCTGCCAGGTGCTGACGCGTGGATGCCTATTGGTCCCGGTTGGTGGCACCAACCGGGACCAAAGGCCCTCCTGCCTGGGCTCCCCGCACCGGCCACGTGGACGGCCTTTAGTCCCGGTTCGTGTAAGAACCGAGACTAAAGGGCTAGGGCATTAGTAACG
>NC_057811.1:38261795-38277066 GCF_018294505.1 Triticum aestivum | reverse complement strand
GCTACCTAATAACAACCTAAATTAACCCCCCAAAACCCCCAACCCCCCCCCTTTCAAAAAAAACAAAAACCTCAGCTCCTGCCAGGTGCTGACGCGTGGATGCCTATTGGTCCCGGTTGGTGGCACCAACCGGGACCAAAGGCCCTCCTGCCTGGGCTCCCCGCACCGGCCACGTGGACGGCCTTTAGTCCCGGTTCGTGTAAGAACCGGGACTAAAGGGCTAGGGCATTAGTAACGACCCTTTAGTCCCGGTTCCTGAACCGGGACTAAAGGCCCTTATGAACCGGGGTAAAAGCCCCTTTTCCTACTAGTGGGGTGAACTACTCTCAACTCGTCATGGAAGCAGCGAGGATGATGAAGAGGCCCTCGGATGATGAATTCCCCCCTCCGGCAAGGTGCCAAAAAAGACCTCCAGATGAGATCGCTTCGGTACAGAGGCTTGCAGCGGCGACGTAAAAATTCTAGGTTTCTTTCTGTGGGTTTCTCAATTTATAGGATTTTTCAGCGTTGGATTCACCTCGGGGGGGGGGGTGCTCAAGGGTCCCACAATCTCAGGTGGCACACCCTAGGGGATGCCACCCAGGCTTGTGGCCCCTGTGGACACCTTCTGGTCCATCTCCGAAGCTTCGTGGGTCTCTTCTTGTCCATAAAAAAATCACCGTAAATTTTCGTGGAATTTGGACTCCATTTGGTATGGATTTTCTAGAAAACGAAAAACATGCATAAAACAGCAACTAACACTGGGCACTAGGTTAATAGGTTAGTTCATGAAAATCATATAAAAGTGCACCAAAACCATATAAAATTGTTGTAAATATGCATGAATACTTCATAAATTATAGATACGTTGGAGACGTATCGACCATCACCACCAACTTCTCATCCGTTCTCATGGTGATATGTGAGTAGTTCATCCTCGAGGGTGGGGGTATGTACTAGTAGCTATGTGTTCGATCTCTCTCTCTCTCTCTCTCTCTCTCTCTCGTGTTCTTGATTTGACACGATCTTGATTTATCATGAGCTTTGTTAATATAGTTGGATCATATGAAGTTCTTCCCCTCTATCTTTGTTGTGATGAAGATTCTTGCTCTTTGAAGTTTCGTATGTTGGATTTAAACTTTGGATTTGAGATCACTTGATGTATGTCTTGCTTGTGGATACATGTGGTAACAATGGGGTAATATATTAAGATCACCTGATATATATTTTGGTGCTCAACTTGCGGATTCCTGTGCTGACATTAGGGTAATCTAGGCATAAAGGTTGATACACGTTTTCATCCTACTTTCACCGATAGGAACTTCGGAGTGATTCTTTATCGTACGTTGAAGGATTATTATATGATTCGGTTATGTTAGTACTGTTGAGAGATTGCACTAGTGAAAGTATGAACCGTAGGCCTTGTTTCTAAGCATTAATATACCGTTTTGCTTATTGTTTGCTACTTGTTACCTTGTTGTTTTTATTATTTAAGATTACAAAAACCTATATCTACCATGCATATTACACTTGTATCAACATCTCTTTGCTGAACTAGTGCACCTATACAATTGACAATTGTATTGGGTGTGTTGGGGACACAAGAGATTTCTTGTATTTGATTGCAGGGTCGTTTGAGAGAGACCATATTTATCCTACACCTCTCACGGATTAATAAATCTCAAGTCATCCACTAAAGGGAAATTTGTTGTTGTCCTACAAAACTTTCCGCTTGAAGGTCCAACTGAGTCTACAAGAATAAAGTTGTGTAGTAGACATCAATCACATTTCAAGTTTGTGAATCTTTTTCAGTATTTTCAATATCTTGGCTAACTATTCCATGATTTTATGTCAATAACCCTCACCAAGCCAGTTTATAAGCTTTACCGTGTAGGTGTGAGTGACAAGATCCGGTACCAATTCAACTATCTTCGCATACAACATTGAGTGATACGAGATACATTGTCAACTTTGGGAAGAGGCAACTTTGGTATTATCTTCTCATTTACCATTTACATTTGTTCGAGTCTTGTGATGGACAGGCAATCTCCGGTCTTTGATGACCAATAAGACGCAAATGGCTACGTCACCGAATTACACCACTTCGGCCTTCAATGCGCAATGAATGATGCAAATGATGCTTTGAACGAGCGCATCGATTGCCTTGCCACTGACATCCAACAATTTGAAGCTTGAAATCGGGATTATCTCGACGATTCCTAAAAGCCATGGCTAGATGTAACAATGGATTTCATAGAAGCACAGCCTAGGTCTGTTAGTTACAACGCCATTCTGGTGGTGGTGCACAGATTTACAAAGTAATCACATTTTCTACCCCTGAAACACCCTTTCTCTCCACTAGTAGTTGCTCAGGCATTTCTCAACAATGTGGCACCGAGGGGGGAGGCTGGCGGCGCCGAGGGCTTTAGTGGTGTGGGCACCCAACCATTAGGTTTTCTTTATCGTGCAGGGAAGCGAGGCACGCGGACTGGAACGAGGGCACTGACTCGGCATTGGCGCAGGGTGGATGCGACGCGTGACCATTGGCAGCATGTGTGCGGCGGGTAGGCAAGGAGGCCAGCGTTCAAGCGGGAAGCAGTGGCGGCGCTTGGGAGAAGACAAGACGGCGACGTGTACACACATTATGCTTGAAACTGTATGCGCCACTTCACACATGGTACACTCAAAATAAATTTGTGATGAAGAAACGTGTGTGCTGTCACGAGTTATCGCACACGATTTGTTCAATCAAACTATGTGCGCGGTATTGCACACGGGACTCTTTTCTCAATTGTGCGCGATGGATCAGTGATCGCACATGTGTCACTTTTGAACACACGATACAATTCGATTTTATCGCACACAGTTCAACGATAGGGTATGCGACATGAGGCTTAGGCTGGTCATAGTGGGAGTAACATAGGTAGTAACGTACGTGCCACATAAGCAAAAAAGATTGTGTCAAGTAATTAATGAGGAGAGAGAGGCAAATAGAGTAACATAATATGTTACCATCAGATAGTGTTTCTCAATGCAAATGAGTCTACAAAATTACTACCCACTATGAAGGTAGTAATATAGACTAGTAATATGTGCATGTTACTACTCTAAATTACTCCCCATTATTACTAGCCTAGTATTACCATGGTGAGTGATTCCTAATTAGCTCATGCCACATCAGCATGTAGGCAATCTATAAGATTTTTCCCCAAGTGTTGTACAGCATGAGTAATGATACATCTACAAAAGGTTACTTAGGTTCAAGTAACCTTTTGTAGATGTAGCATTACTCTCATATTGTGTACAGATCATCTGGGCAATGTAAAATTCAGAGGTTTACACTACTAATCCATTTGCTAAAACTATGTTATCACCAAACATGTTCTGCAGAAGAAACATCGATCTATATCTCATAGGTTATCCCGACCTTGAGCAGCTGGTCCTTGGGAATGGCGAGCGCTTTGTGGCTCTCGCTGAGGTTCCTCCTCAGGAAGGTGTACACGTAGTTCACCACGATCCTCTTCATCACCGATGACCCCGGCGCAGCCACCACGTCCGCCTCGCCCGTCAGGTACACCACGCCGCGTTCCAACTCTGCGTCGATGAACCGCTGCTCCTCCTCCGCGGCCGCCTTCGCTGCCCGCAGGGCGCAGCCGCCGTCGTCGTCGGTTTGCTGGCAGGAGAAGGCGGCCTCCTCATAGATGAACAGCTTGAGGCCGTCAAGGAGAGAAGCGGAGAAATCCTTGGCGCCCTCGATCTGGTCGGTGTAGCCGTAGCGCGCCACGCAGCGGAACATGCGGTGCTCGGCGAGGCCGACCCTTCGGAAGATGAAGCGCTCGGGGGCGGCCACCCGCGGGATGGGGAGGTTCTTGATGGACATGAAGACGAAGACGGTGTGCACCGACGGCATCTTGTCGACGAGGCGTGGGAACACAGGAGGGATGCCCTGGACGAGCTCCGAGTAGAGCAAGCCCACGCCGGGCACCCGCCGCACGTCGGGGTGACCCAAGAGCGCTGTGAGCTCGGTCGCCGGCACGACGTGGTCGAGCTCGTACCAGTAGCGGCTGACGTGGACGTAGTGCCAGGTGGCCATGAGCGCCATGAGCACCAGCGAGAAGCAGAAGGGCAGGTACCCTCCCTCGGCGAACTTGGAGAGGATGGAGGACAGGTAGAGCAGCTCGGTGGCCCCGAAGATGACGTAGAAGGCGGCGATGAAAGCGATGTTCTTCTTCCACACAAGCAGCATCACCACCGTCATGAGGTGGGTCGTGATGGAGAAGACCATCACGACGCATATCCCGTAGGCGTTGCCGATGTTGGTGGTGGTCTGGAAGGCGAGCGTGACGATGATGCTGGCGGCGCCGATGAGGAAGTTCACCTCCGGGATGTACACCTGCCCGGCGTACTTCTTGGAGGTGTGCACCACCTCCACCCTCGGGAAGCAGCCGAGGGAGAGGGCTTTGGACAGGATGGCGAACGCGCCGGACAGCATGGCCTGGCTGGCGATGATGGCCGCCAAGATGGCCACGATGAACGTCGGCCAGAACATCGCCGCTGAAATTAAATGGTTTACACGTTTCTTTTTCAGTTTTGCACCATCATGACAAAATGATTTTTCTTGTAGCTGTAAAAAACAGTGGTTTCCTACTACCTGGGATAGATTTGTAGAATGTGTCGGCGACGTCTTGTGGGAATTTGTGTAGGTAGGATGCCTGACCCATGTAGCACAGCGCCACGGAGGGGAAGATGATGAAGCTGAAGCTCAGCTGCAGCAGCCCCGAAAATGAAGAAAAATTCAGTCCCTGCTCTGAACTAGTGTACTACAGATGAATATGGTAGTGGCGAACCTGAATGGCCCTGATGTTGAAATGACCAAGGTCAGCAAACATGGCCTCCGTGCCTGCAGGACGTAGATAGCGAATTTGATCATCAGTAGAGAGAAAGAAAGGCATCTGACAGACTGAAGTTCAATTATGTACCTGTGGTGCAGAGGACGACGCCCCCGAGAGAGAGCCACGCCTCCTTGCCGTTCCTTCGGAAGTAGTCCACAATGTACATGGGGTTGAGGGCCCTGAGCACGGTGGCGTCGTGGGCGGCGAGGTTGTACACCCCGATGCTGGCGATGAGGACGAACCACACCGAGATGATGGGCGCGAAGGAGTAGCCAACCTTGTCCGTGCCGAAGCGCTGCACCGAGAAGAGCAGGAAGAGGATGGCAACTGAGATCCACACCACTTGCGCTGTTTTTACAAGAAACCACATTCAATTTGCTGGGTACAACAAGCTAGAGGACATGCTAAAATCTCTTGACAATTACTCCCTCTGTAAACTAATATAAGAGCGTTTAGATCACTATATGATCTAAACGCTTTTATATTAGTTTACGGAGGGAGTACAAGAAAACATGCGTGCGTACATTGGGTCAAGTCGGGCGCCTTCTCCCTGATCCCGCTCACCGCAGAGAGCACTGCAACAACACAGCCATCAAGCATCATCAGATTAATTAGTCTTCATCAATTAAATATATATAATAAACTTGGTAATGTACGTACGTACCAGAGATTGCCGGTGTGAGGGTGCCGTCGCCCATGACCATGGAGGTGCCGAGGATGGTAATTGTGAAGAGGGCGATCTTGGCGGCCTTGCTGGAGTCGAGCCTCTGCTTCACCCACTGCGCCCTCCTGGTCTGCGAGCTGGGCTCCTGGATGCTGTAGTTGGACACGGACGCGTCCTCGGCCTGTTGGTTGGGGATCATCCTGGTCTTGGCGTACCGCGAGATGAGCGAATAGAGCGCGAACGTGCCCCCTACATGCACCATTCCCAGTTAATATAATGTCCATGAACAAACAAATACAAACACAAACGCCAGCATGAGTTAATGTCCATGAACAAACACAAGAGAGCTCAGAAAAAAGGGGAAAACACAATAAGTTTACATATAAATAGAAGGTAGGTACTGACCGTCGCCGTTGTCGTTGGCATAGAGGACGATGAAGACGTACTTGAGCAGGGGCAGGAGGATGAGGGTGTAGAGGATGAGGGAGAGGACGCCGAGGAGGTCGTCCGGGTGCCGGATGCCGTTCGGGAAGGTGCCCGAGTAGGTGTAGAGCGGCGACGTCCCGAGGTCGCCGTACACCACGCCGATGCTCTGGAACGCCAGCAGCACCGTCTGCCTCCAGCTTACCTGCATGCATGCATCCATGCGCCCACCATACTTGAGAATTAACATCGGCCGTGGCACAGGTTAAGGCTAGTTATAGTGGGAGTGACTTAGCAAGTAACATAGCGCACTTCGAGAAATTTTTGCTTATGTGGCATGCAGTTAATGAGAAGTGGTAACATAATATGTTATTATAACATAGCGCTTTCCAAGACAAGATGAGTCTACAAGCTAATTAATGAAGTCCTCTATGACACTACTACTATGTTACTTTGCACTATGAAGATAGTAACTTAGACTAGTGTCATATGCATGACATTAGTATAAGTTACTCCCCACTATGACCAGTCTAAGTAAGGTGATGGATGATTTGGTTGCTGACCCCGGAGCCGTGGCGCCTGTCGCCGGAGACCTTCTCCGCGTCCCTGTAGAGCGAGTCGCGGCGCGCCATCGTCTCCGCGCCCTCGGCGGCTTCCACCGACATGATCTCGTCTCGCCTTCAAGCAGCACAACCTGCGAAGCTCTCTGCTGAAACAAGGAAGCGAAGGAGTGAATCTTGGAGACTTTACGAGAGCATGAACGAATTTTAATTAAACTGATCTTGCATGATATGTACAAGATCAGTCTAATAATTAATTAGACTGATCTTGTACGAATCCAGGAGACTTTACGAGAGTATGAACGAGTCCAGGAAGGAGGATTCGTTGGGTCGTCAAAGGTCAGAGCGCTAGACAACCGGAAATCGCAAGGGTGATTTCGTAGGAACAACCGAACGGACGCGTACGATAAATAGAACTGTGGAAAATCTAGAGACGATGAATGGCAAGGAGAAGGAGATGGAAGAGACGGAGAGGGATAGAGAGATCGACAGTCCGTCCGGAGGAGATATCATACCGGCCGGGGCGGAGGCGGCGACGACGACGGCCAGATCGATCTTCCTTGCTCCCTGCGGCCGGCGGCGCGCGAGAGCGGTAAACGAAGCCTTTGCCCTGCTGCGCTTCTGCCGGCTCATTATATACTACACGCAGCCACCATATTTTTAGGAAGTTTGTTAGGATTTGGACACGTTGCCAGAGAGGAGGAGAAACAGAAGCTGCCTGCCTCTCTACAGCTCCAGGGCATTTACCCAGCGTCGACGCAAAAAGATTTCTCCAGCCGTTTGGCGCAACGGACTTGCCGTGTTTGGCCTCGTGGCGTTCGTTTCTTTCCGTTTTCTCCGGCCAGGAGGCCTTCTCGCGTTAGTTTATTTTAGGGTACCACCAAGGTTTATTGATCAAGCTCCAGATGGAGCGTTACAAAAGGGATCATGCGGAAAGTTGGCTAACCTACCGGCATCTACACTGATAGCACACCCTTCAATCAAATATAAAAATACAATTAAATGATAAAGCCCGATGCTTGATCTCCTTAATTATAGCTCCGTGTCTTCCATCGGTCCCCCGATCAGTGTCGTTAATAACCCGCTTAATTAGAATCCGAAGCTATGATAAAGTTTCTGTAAGTCTTCAGCCAAAGATAGTGCCTCCCTACATGCAACTGATTCCAGAGTAGCAACGTTCATTATACCATAAACGACCAGTGCCGAGCTGCCCAAAAAATTTCCGTGATCATCCCTACGCACTGCAGCTGCTGAACCTCTGGTTTGCCCCCTTGCTAATCCAGCATCAACATGGATCTTTGAGTAACCGGGTGGAGGAGCTTTTGGTCGGGTAGTTCGACTTGCCTGCCGATTCGGGACACTGGGAATTTTCTTTCGCATAAGTTCAAGCTCTTGGATTAACCTAGTAATGAATTGGTGTGAGGCTGAAGGGCTTTGGAACAACTCATGGATTGCTTTCCTTCTGGCCCACCATACTGCCCACAGCGTCACATCTACCTTAACAAACGCCGCATGCGATAACGTGTCTATCATCAAAAAGATCCGTTGCTTGGCACTCGGTTCGGTAGTCTCGCAAAGATGTTCTGCGAGTTCTCCATCCACCAGGGTCCACAAACATCTTGCCATTGAGCACTCAAGTATTGAATGACGCCAAGAGTCTTCATCCCCACACAGGCCACACAAACTTGATAATGACATATTCCTAATCTCTCTAATATCCTCTATTGGGAGAGAGTGTTTAGCGATACGCCATAAGAACATCTGAATCTTCCCAGGAATCGGAGTGTTCCATAGAAGTTTCCAAGACTCTTCATCCAGGCACCCCTTCTTAATTTAGTTTGTACCATCATACAGTATGATGATCTTACCGAGTAGGTTCCACTTCTTTCAAAATTCCATGCCCAGGAGTCCACCATATCAGAAGTACAGAGTGGGATACTCAAGATACATGGTATATCCATCGGCAAGCATACCTCCTCCAAACCTTGCCATATTCCATGTGGCTGAAGTTTGATCTATGAGTTCGGAAACTTTCTCAAAATTGATGTTGCCACGCCTCCCATAAGGCCTCATCATAACATCTATAGGTATCCAATTATCCACCCATATGTTAGTTGATTCTCCGCTGCCAATCCGCCTAATGAGACCCAACTTTAATATGTCACGTCCTCCAATAATAGCTCGCCAAATTTGGCTAGGATGGCTCCCACGATCAGCACTCATGATGGTTCCATTTGGAAAGTAAACCCCTTTCAAAATTCTGGCACTTAGAGATTGAGGATTTTGTAAGATTCTCCATGCCTGCTTAGCTAGTGAGGCCAAGTTAAGCAACCCAAAATCTTTAAAGCCCAATCCTCCCATACTCTTGGGTTGGGTCATGGCTTCCCAAGAAACCCAATTATGTTTTCGTTTTCCATCCTTACTTCCCCACCCAAACTTCCTTATCAACATGTTAAGATGTTCGCACAAACCTCACGGAAGCTTGAAACAGGACATAGAATACACAGGTACTGCCTAGGCAACCGTCTTTACCAAGATCTCTTTACTTACCAATGACTTTGTTTGTTCAATTCACCCTTGCATTTTACTCCATAGGTAGTCCTTAAGGTACTGCTACTTGTGAGCTGCGTTGGATTTTCCCCGAGGAGGAAGGGTGAAGCAATATAGTAGCGGATGGTATTTTCCCGAGTGAGAACCAAGGTTATCGAACCAATAGGAGAACCACGCAAATGCCTAGTGAACAGTATCTACACACACAAGAGCAAATACTTGCATCCAACGCGGGGAAGAGGGTTGTCATTCCCCTTGAACTCGTTACTTGCAAGGATCAAATCTGGTAACGATAGATAAGTAAACTGTAATAAATAAAAAGAAGTACAATTGCAGCAATGTATTTTTGGTTTTTGTAATATTATTTAAATAGACCCGGGGGGCCATAGATTTCACTAGAGGCTTCTCTCTCAGAAAAATAGCGTACAGTGGGTAGACAAATTACTGTTGGGCGATTGATAGAAAATTGCATAGTTATGATGATATTCATGGCAATGATCATGTATATAGGCATTACGTCCGTGACAAGTCCAAAACGATCCAATATCTACTAGTATTACTCCACCAATCGACCACTATCCAGCATGCATCTATTGTATTAAGTTCATGATAAACATAGTAACGCTTTAAGCAAGATGACATAATGTAAACAAAATAAAACCAAGCAATACGATTAAACCCCATCGTTTTGCCCTTAATGGCAACAATACAAATACGTGCCTCACTACCCCTACTCATTGGGTGAGTACACCGCAAGATTGAACCATTACAAAGCACCTCTCCCACTGAAGATAAATCTATACCTATACCTATACTAATTACAGACTCCCAAAAAATTACCATGTTAATCAGTAATTAGGAGCCGTTAATCTGGTGGGACCGAGTTATAACGGTGTAGATTAATCAATCAAATTCCCATGCTAATCTAAAATACGAATCGTTCATCTGGTGGGACCAAGTTATAACAATGTAGATTAATCAAAGAAAATAGAAGAATATTATTGAAACCCATATCTCCTCTTTCCTCCCGTAACCCCTTCTATGCCAAATACGAGTCTAACTAACTCCTCCTCCACGTCAAAAGAAGAGTCAAACTCCTCCAGGCCTCAATCCCACCACTAGTAGAAAAGAGGGATTTGGTTCAGGCCGGGTCAGCCCATTAGTCCCGGTTTAGTCCAGAACCGGGACCAATGGAGGCACTGGTCCCGGTTCGTGAGGCCAGGGGCCTGCCGGGCCTCGTGGGGGCATTGGTCCCGGTTCGTCTGGCCCCTTTGGTCCCGGTTGGTGGGACAAACCGGGACCAATGGGCCTCGCTCCTGGCCCACCACCATTGGTCCCGGTTGGCGGCTTGAACCGGGACCACAGGCTGCCCTTTAGTCCCGGTTCATGCCACGAACCGGGACCAATGAGGTGCCTATATATACCCCTCGCCCGCGAGCAGAGCACTGGAGTGCTCTGTTTTTCTCTGGCCGGTGAGGGGAGGGCTTTGTGGTGCTCTAACTCACCTCCTATGCACATGAGGTGTTCGATGAAATGCCCGAGCCACAGTAGTTAAGCTTTCTTCTCTCGAAGCTCGACCTCAAAGCTCCATTTTCCTCGAGATTTGTCTAGGTTTAGCGGCCCGTCACGTCCCATTCCCGTCTTCACCGCCGTCGATCGCCCGTGCCGATCTCGTCGCCGGCACCACCGTGGTGAGCCTCTTGTTCTTATCTTCTTTCTGAAAGAAAAAAATTCTTACTTTAGATAGATACTTGTCTAATCTTCTTACTATTGTATTGCTTGTTATTATATAGTGCGATGGTTTTGGTATCCGCCCCCGTCGGCCCTCGTCCTGTCTATGATTCGGATGTGGTATATATTATCTTTATAACTATTGGTTCATTTATTGTTTATGAAAATTATGCCGACCAACCTGACATAGATTTTATTTATCTAGGAGGTATGTGAACCGGAAATTCCAACCGACCCTATTGTCGAGAGGTTAAATTTAGTTGAAGAAGAAAACAATTTCTTGAAGGAAAAAATAAAAAAAATTGAGGAGGAGAAGATGATATTGGAGTTGCATGTTGCGGATGTCGTCGATGATCACAAGATCAAGATGGATGCAATGCGCTTGAAGATTAGAAAGATTAGAAAATATGTCATTCATACCGAGGCTTGGTATGATTATGCCGTTGGATCAATTGTTACCTTGGTTGCGATTATGATCGCATTTGTTTTCGCATTGAAATGTTTTACATAGTTTCAATGTATGGTTTAATTAATTAGATGCTCTGGAGAGCTATATGTTGTTAGATGAGAACTATGTATGTACTTTGGTTTTAATGTGGTGATGAACTTCTATTAATTTGGTCACTTGATTATCTATTCATGATCTTTTGTAATGGTTTTTGACACACTTAATTATATATAATGCACGCAGATGAACCGGCAATGGATGTACGGTGACAGACACACCTCCGAGTACATTAAGGGCGTGCATGATTTTCTCGAAGTGGCTGAGGCAAACAAGCAGAATGGTTTTATGTGTTGTCCATGCCCTACATGTGGGAATACGAAGTCTTACTCTGACCGGAAAACCTTCGCACCCACCTGCTTTACAAGGGTTTCATGCCACACTATAATGTTTGGACGAGGCACGGAGAAATAGGGGTTATGATGGAAGACGGCGAAGAAGAAGAGGACGATGACAACTATGTGCCCCCTGAATACGGTGATGCTGCAACGAGGGAAGCTGCTGAAGATCAAGAGGAACCAGACGATGTGCCCAATGATGCTGCAACGGGGGAAGCTGCTGAAGATCAAGAGGAACTAGTGCCCGATGATGATGATCTCCGCCGGGTCATTATCGATGCAAGGACGCAATGCGAAAGTCAAAAGGAGAAGCTGAAGTTCGATCGCATGTTAGAGGATCACAAAAAAGGGTTGTACCCCAATTGCGAAGATGGCAACACAAAGCTCGGTACCGTACTGGAATTGCTGCAGTGGAAGGCAGAGAATGTTGTGCCTGACAAAGGATTTGAGAAGCTATTGAAAATATTGAAGAAGAAGCTTCCAAAGGATAACGAATTGCCCGACGGTACATACGCAGCAAAGAAGGTCATATGCCCTCTAGGATTGGAGGTGCAGAAGATACATGCATGCCCTAATGACTGCATCCTCTACCGCGGTGCGTACAAGGATCTGAACGAATGCCCGGTATGCGGTGCATTGCGGTATAAGATCAGACGAGATGACCCTGGTGATGTTGACAGCGAGCCCCCCACGAAGAGGGTTCCTGCGAAGGTGATGTGGTATGCTCCTATAATACCACGGTTGAAACGTCTGTTCAGAAACGAAGAGCATGCCAAGTTGATGCGATGGCACAGTGAGGACCGTAAGAAAGACGGGAAGTTGAGAGCACCCGCTGACGGGTCGCAGTGGAGAAAAATCGAGAGAAGGTACTGGGCTGAGTTTGCAGGTGGCCCAAGGAACGTATGGTTTGGTTTAAGCGCGGATGGCATTAATCCTTTCGGGGAGCAGAGCAGCAATCACAGCACCTGGCATGTGACTCTATGTATGTATAACATTCCTCCTTGGATGTGCATGAAGCCGAAGTTCATTATGATGCCAGTTCTCATCCAAGGCCCTAAGCAACCCGGCAACGACATTGATGTGTACCTAAGGCCATTAGTTGAAGAACTTTTACAGCTGTGGAATGGAAACGGTGTACGTACGTGGGATGAGCACAAACAGGAGGAATTTAACCTGCACGCGTTGCTGTTTGTAACCATCAACGATTGGCCCGCTCTCAGTAACCTTTCAGGATAGACAAACAAGGGATACCACGCATGCACGCACTGTTTAGATGACACTAAAAGTATATACCTGGAAAAATGCAGGAAGAATGTGTACCTGGGCCATCGTCGATTTCTTGCGACCAACCATCAATGTCGAAAGAAAGGCAAGCATTTCAAAGGCGAGGCAGATCACCGGAAGAAGCCCGCCATGCGTACCGGTGGCCACGTACTTGCTATGGTCAATGATTTACACGTAATCTTTGGAAAGGGTCCTGGCGGACTAGCTATTCCGAATGACGCTGAGGGACACGCACCCATGTGGAAGAAGAAATCTATATTTTGGGACCTACCCTAATGGAAAGACCTAGAGGTCCGCTCTTCAATCGACGTGATGCACGTGACGAAGAACCTTTGCGTGAACCTGCTAGGCTTCTTGGGCGTGTATGGGAAGACAAAAGATACACCTGAGGCACGGAAGGACCTGCAACGTTTGCACGAAAAAGACGGCATGCCTCCGAAGCAGTATGAAGGTCCTGCCAGCTACGCTCTTACGAAAGAAGAGAAAGAAATCTTCTTTGAATGCCTGCTCAGTATGAAGGTCCCGACTGGCTTCTCGTCGAATATAAAGGGATTAATAAATATGCCAGAGAAAAAGTTCTAGAACCTAAAGTCTCATGACTGCCACGTGATTATGACGCAACTGCTTCCAGTTGCATTGAGGGGGCTTCTACCGGAAAACGTCCGATTAGCCATTATGAAGCTATGTGCATTCCTCAATGCAATCTCTCAGAAGGTGATCGATCCAGAAATCGTACCAAGGCTAAGGAGTGATGTGGCGCAATGTCTTGTCAGTTTCGAGCTGGTGTTCCCACCATCCTTCTTCAATATCATGACGCACGTCCTAGTTCATCTAGTCGACGAGATTGTCATTCTGGGGCCCGTATTTCTACACAATATGTTCCCCTTTGAGAGGTTCATTGGAGTCCTAAAGAAATATGTCCGTAACCGCGCTAGGCCAGAAGGAAGCATCTCCATGGGCCATCAAACAGAGGATGTCATTGGGTTTTGTGTTGACTTCATTCCTGGCCTTAAGAAGATAGGTCTCCCTAAATCGCGGTATGAGGGGAGACTGACTGGAAAAGGCACACTAGGAGCGGACTCAATAATATGCAGGGACGGGCATTCTTGGTCTCAAGCACACTACACAGTTCTACAGAACTCTACCTTGGTGACCCCGTATGTCGATGAACACAAGAACAGTCTGCGCTCCAAACACCCGGAGCAGTGTGATGACTGGATTACATGTGAACACATCAGGACTTTCAGCAGTTGGTTGGAAACAGGTCTCAGAGGTGACACCACTGTTTGTGATGAGTTGTACTCGTTGTCCAGGGGACCATCTTCGACTGTATTGACTTACAAAGGATACGAGATAAATGGGAATACATTTTACACGATCGCCCAAGATCAAAAGAGCACCAACCAAAACAGCGGTGTCCGCTTTGATGCAACAACCGAGAGGGGAAATGACACATATTATGGTTACATAATGGACATATGGGAACTTTACTACGGACATGATTTTAAGGTCCCTTTGTTTAAGTGCAAATGGGTCAATCTGTCAGGAGGCGGGGTACAGGTAGACCCACAGTATCGAATGACAACAGTGGATTTGAACAATCTTGGGTATACCGACGAACCGTTCGTCCTAGCCAATGATGTGGCACACGCTATCTATGTGAAGGACATGTCTACCAGACCGAGAAAAAGAAAAGATAAGGAAGCGAATACATCATACGATGAGCCAAAGCGCCACATAGTTCTTTCAGGAAAAAGAGACATTGTGGGAGTGGAGGGCAAGACAGACATGTCTGAAGATTATGAAAAGTTTCATGAAATTCCTCCCTTCAAAGTCAAGGCTGACCCAAGCATCCTGATTAACGATGAAGATTATCCATGGTTACGGCGCAATAAGCAAATGACACAAGCGAAGAAAAAGTGAAGACTTTCTCCCGCAACTATTATGATGATACCATGCCAACTTTGTAACAGACGAGTATGATACCATTGTCTGTTTTGTACACGAAGTGCATCCAGTTTTTGCCGTAACCCTCTCAACTTTCTTGCACATGCTATGTGGATGAAATGATGATACCATGCCAACTTTCAACCTTTTCAGAGTTCATTTGAAATGCTTTTCAATTTCAGGGTCTTATAGCTCAAAATAATCAATAAATGCATGAAAAATAACAAATGAAGTCAGGAAGGGTTGAAAATTGATGATGTGGCTTTGAATGGTGCATTTTGAACATACAAAAAGTCAGGAGTTCAAATAAGTTTTAAAAAAATGAAATCCCTTTGTAACAGACGAGTTTCCGTATGAAATCCTGATACTTCGAAAGAGATTGTCCGTTTTGTACACGA
>NC_057811.1:38257047-38260767 GCF_018294505.1 Triticum aestivum | reverse complement strand
ATGATTTTGAACAGAAAATACTTCGATAATTTTAGTTGCATCAATTTTATATAATTTTAGTTTCGATAATACTAGAGGTTGCTTATAATGTTTTGAACAAAAAATACTTTGATAATTTTAGTTTCATAAATTTTATTTATGTTATTATAGTTTATTTTATTTTGTTTCTACTTATAGATTTTATTAATGTTTATATTATTTTGTTTCTAATTACTTATTTATTTTACTTTTTATTTTTCATGCACCATTTTTCATGCATTTACTGATTATTTTGAGCTATAAGACCCTAAAATTGAAAAGCATTTCAAATAAACTCTGAAAAGGTTGAAAGTTGGCATGGTATCATCATTTCATCCACATAGCATGTGCAAGAAAGTTGACAGGGTTACGGCAAAAACAGGGTGCACTTCGTGTACAAAACGGACAATCTCTTTCGAAGTATCAGGATTTCATACGGAAACTCGTCTGTTACAAAGGGATTTCATTTTTTAAAACTTATTTGAACTCCTGACTTTTTGTGTGTTCAAAATGCACCATTCAAAGCCACATCATCAATTTTCAACCCTTCCTGACTTCATTTGTTATTTTTCATGCATTTATTGATTATTTTGAGCTATAAGACCCTGAAATTGAAAAGCATTTCCAATGAACTCTGTAAAGGTTGAAAGTTGGCATGGTATCATCATTTCATCCACATAACATGTGCAAGAAAGTTGAGAGGGTTACGGCAAAAACTGGATGCACTTCGTGTACAAAACAGACAATGGTATCATACTCGTCTGTTACAAAGTTGGCATGGTATCATCATAATAGTTGCGGGAGAAAGTCTTCACTTTTTCTTCGCTTGTGTCATTTGCTTATTGCGCCGTAACCATGGATAATCTTCATCGTTTATCAGGATGCTTGGGTCAGCCTTGACTTTGAAGGGAGGAATTTCATGAAACTTCTCATAATCTTCAGACATGTCTGTCTTGCCCTCCACTCCCACAATGTCCCTTTTTCCTGAAAGAACTATGTGGCGCTTTGGCTCATCGTATGATGTATTCGCTTCCTTATCTTTTCATTTTCTCGGTCTGGTAGACATGTCCTTCACATAGATAACCTGTGCCACATCATTGGCTAGGACGAACGGTTCGTCAGTGTACGCAAGAGTGTTCAGATCCACTGTTGTCATTCCGTACTGTGGGTCTACCTGTACCCCGCCTCCTGACAGATTGACCCATTTGCACTTAAACAAAGGGACCTTAAAATCATGTCCGTAGTCAAGTTCCCATATGTCCATTATGTAACCATAATACGTGTCCTTTCCCCTCTCGGTTGCTGCATCAAAGCGGACACCGCTGTTTTGGTTGGTGCTCTTTCGATCTTGGGCGATCGTGTAAAATGTGTTCCCATTTATCTCGTATTCTTTGTAAGTTAATACAGTCAATGATGGTCCCCTGGACAACGAGTACAACTCATCACAAATAGTGGTGTCACCTCTGAGACGTGTTTCCAACCAACTGCTGAAAGTCCTGATGTGTTCACATGTAATCCAGTCGTCACACTGCTCCTGGTGTTTGGAGCGCAGACTGTTCTTGTGTTCATCGACATACGGGGTCACCAAGGTAGAGTTCTGTAGAACTGTGTAGTGTGCTTGAGACCAAGAATGCCCGTCCCTGCATATTATTGAGTCCGCTCCTAGCGTGCCTTTTCCAGGCAGTCTCCCCTCATACCGCGATTTAGGGAGACCTATCTTCTTAAGGCCAGGAATGAAGTCAACACAAAACCCAATGACATCCTCTGTTTGATGGCCCATGGAGATGCTTCCTTCTGGCCTAGCGCGGTTATGGACATATTTCTTTAGGACTCCAATGAACCTCTCAAAGGGGAACATATTGTGTAGCAATACGGGCCCCAGAATGACAATCTCGTCGACTAGATAAACTAGGACGTGCGTCATGATATTGAAGAAGGATGGTGGGAACACCAGCTCGAAACTGACAAGACATTGCGCCACATCACTCCTTAGCCTTGGTATGATTTCTGGATCGATCACCTTCTGAGAGATTGCATTGAGGAATGCACATAGCTTCACAATGGCTAATCGGACGTTTTCCGGTAGATGCCCCCTCAATGCAACTGGAAGCAGTTGCGTCATAATCACGTGGCAGTCATGAGACTTTAGGTTCTAGAACTTTTTCTCTGGCATATTTATTACTCCCTTTATATTCGACGAGAAGCCAGTCGGGACCTTCATACTGAGCAGGCATTCAAAGAAGATTTCTTTCTCTTCTTTTGTAAGAGCGTAGCTGGCAGGACCTTCATACTGCTTCGGAGGCATGCCGTCTTTTTCGTGCAAACGTTGCAGGTCCTTCCGTGCCTCAGGTGTATCTTTTGTCTTCCCATACACGCCCAAGAAGCCTAGCAGGTTCACGCAAAGGTTCTTCGTCACGTGCATCACGTCGATTGAAGAGCGGACCTCTAGGTCTTTCCAGTAGGGTAGGTCCCAAAATATAGATTTCTTCTTCCACATGGGTGCGTTCCCTCAGCGTCATTCGGAACAGCTAGTCCGCCGGGACCCTTTCCAAAGATTACGTGTAAATCATTGACCATAGCAAGTACATGATCACCGGTACGCATGGCGGGTTTCTTCCGGTGATCTGCCTCGCCTTTGAAATGCTTGCCTTTCTTTCGACATTGATGGTTGGTCGAAAGAAATCGACGATGGCCCAGGTACACATTCTTCCTGCATTTGTCCAGGTATATACTTTTAGTGTCATCTAAACAGTGCGTGCATGCGTGGTATCCCTTGTTTGTCTGTCCTGAAAGGTTACTGAGAGCGGGCCAATCGTTGATGGTTACAAACAGCAACGCGTGCAGGTTAAATTCCTCCTGTTTGTGCTCATCCCACGTACGTACACCGTTTCCATTCCACAGCTGTAAAAGTTCTTCAACTAATGGCCTTAGGTACACATCAATGTCGTTGCCGGGTTGCTTAGGGCCTTGGATGAGAACTGGCATCATAATGAACTTTCACTTCATGCACATCCAAGGAGGAAGGTTATACATACATAGAGTCACGGGCCAGGTGCTGTGATTGCTGCTCTGCTCCCCGAAAGGATTAATGCCATCCATGCTTAAACCAAACCATACGTTCCTTGGGCCACCTGCAAACTCAGCCCAGTACCTTCTCTCGATTTTTCTCCACTGCGACCCGTCAGCAGGTGCTCTCAACTTCCCGTCTTTCTTACGGTCCTCACTGTGCCATCGCATCAACTTGGCATGCTCTTCGTTTCTGAACAGACGTTTCAACCGTGGTATTATAGGAGCATACGACATCACCTTCGCAGGAACCCTCTTCGTGGGGGGCTCGCTGTCAACATCACCAGGGTCATCTCGTCTGATCTTATACCGCAATGCACCGCATAACGGGCATGCGTTCAGATCCTTGTACGCACCGCGGTAGAGGATGCAGTCATTAGGGCATGCATGTATCTTCTGCACCTCCAATCCTAGAGGGCATATGACCTTCTTTGCTGCGTATGTACTGTCGGGCAATTCGTTATCCTTTGGAAGCTTCTTCTTCAATATTTTCAATAGCTTCTCAAATCCTTTGTCAGGCACAACATTCTCTGCCTTCTACTGCAGCAATTCCAGTACGGTACCGAGCTTTGTGTTGCCATCTTCGCAATTGGGGTACAACCCTTTTTTGTGATCCTCTAACATGCGATCGAACTT
>NC_057811.1:38255993-38257037 GCF_018294505.1 Triticum aestivum | reverse complement strand
GAAAAATAACAAATGAAGTCAGGAAGGGTTGAAAATTGATGATGTGGCTTTGAATGGTGCATTTTGAACATACAAAAAGTCAGGAGTTCAAATAAGTTTTAAAAAAATGAAATCCCTTTGTAACAGACGAGTTTCCGTATGAAATCCTGATACTTCGAAAGAGATTGTCCGTTTTGTACACGAAGTGCTTCCAGTTTTTGCCGTAACCCTCTCAACTTTCTTGCACATGCTATGTGGATGAAATGATGATACCATGCCAACTTTCAACCTTTTCAGAGTTTATTTGAAATGCTTTTCAATTTTAGGGTCTTATAGCTCAAAATAATCAGTAAATGCATGAAAAATGGTGCATGAAAAATAAAAAAAATAAGTAATTAGAAACAAAATAATATGAACTTTAATAAAATCTATAAGTAGAAACAAAATAAAATAAACTTTAATAACATAAATAAAATTTATGAAACTAAAATTATCAAAGTATTTTCTGTTCAAAACATTATAAGCAACCTCTAGTATTATTGAAACTAAAATTATATAAAATTGATGCAACTAAAATTATCGAAGTACTTTCTGTTCAAAATCATTGAAAGCAAAAAGAATTTTCATAAAGAACTTTTTTTGTTAGAAACTTTAATAGCAAAAAGAATTATCATAAAGTAAAATAAATAAGTAATTAGAAACAAAATAAAATAAAAGAAATAAGTTTTTTGTTGTAAGTAGAAACAAAACAAAATAATTAAAGCAAAAAAGAAAACAAAAAAAGGCAAAAAATAAAAATTATGCCACCTACTGGGCCACCACGGCCTGAATACGACTAGAAACCCATCCATGGGCCAGGATTCAGGCCCGCAGAAGGCCCAGTAGGCCCACAGGCATAGCAGTGACAATTAGGCCCGTAAGCCTGCAATGGAGAGGAGCTCTAGAGGGTAGGCGCAGCAGCGCTTATAAACCACTCTCGAGCTCTCTCAACTAGCGAGGTGTGACTAAACTTTGGCCGCGACGCGGGCAGCACATGTCCTTTGGTCCCGGTTGGTGGCACCAACC
>NC_057811.1:38253076-38255052 GCF_018294505.1 Triticum aestivum | reverse complement strand
GCCAGGAATGAAGTCAACACAAAACCCAATGACATCCTCTGTTTGATGGCCCATGGAGATGCTTCCTTCTGGCCTAGCGCGGTTATGGACATATTTCTTTAGGACTCCAATGAACCTCTCAAAGGGGAACATATTGTGTAGCAATACGGGCCCCAGAATGACAATCTCGTCGACTAGATAAACTAGGACGTGCGTCATGATATTGAAGAAGGATGGTGGGAACACCAGCTCGAAACTGACAAGACATTGCGCCACATCACTCCTTAGCCTTGGTATGATTTCTGGATCGATCACCTTCTGAGAGATTGCATTGAGGAATGCACATAGCTTCACAATGGCTAATCGGACGTTTTCCGGTAGATGCCCCCTCAATGCAACTGGAAGCAGTTGCGTCATAATCACGTGGCAGTCATGAGACTTTAGGTTCTAGAACTTTTTCTCTGGCATATTTATTACTCCCTTTATATTCGACGAGAAGCCAGTCGGGACCTTCATACTGAGCAGGCATTCAAAGAAGATTTCTTTCTCTTCTTTTGTAAGAGCGTAGCTGGCAGGACCTTCATACTGCTTCGGAGGCATGCCGTCTTTTTCGTGCAAACGTTGCAGGTCCTTCCGTGCCTCAGGTGTATCTTTTGTCTTCCCATACACGCCCAAGAAGCCTAGCAGGTTCACGCAAAGGTTCTTCGTCACGTGCATCACGTCGATTGAAGAGCGGACCTCTAGGTCTTTCCAGTAGGGTAGGTCCCAAAATATAGATTTCTTCTTCCACATGGGTGCGTTCCCTCAGCGTCATTCGGAACAGCTAGTCCGCCGGGACCCTTTCCAAAGATTACGTGTAAATCATTGACCATAGCAAGTACATGATCACCGGTACGCATGGCGGGTTTCTTCCGGTGATCTGCCTCGCCTTTGAAATGCTTGCCTTTCTTTCGACATTGATGGTTGGTCGAAAGAAATCGACGATGGCCCAGGTACACATTCTTCCTGCATTTGTCCAGGTATATACTTTTAGTGTCATCTAAACAGTGCGTGCATGCGTGGTATCCCTTGTTTGTCTGTCCTGAAAGGTTACTGAGAGCGGGCCAATCGTTGATGGTTACAAACAGCAACGCGTGCAGGTTAAATTCCTCCTGTTTGTGCTCATCCCACGTACGTACACCGTTTCCATTCCACAGCTGTAAAAGTTCTTCAACTAATGGCCTTAGGTACACATCAATGTCGTTGCCGGGTTGCTTAGGGCCTTGGATGAGAACTGGCATCATAATGAACTTTCACTTCATGCACATCCAAGGAGGAAGGTTATACATACATAGAGTCACGGGCCAGGTGCTGTGATTGCTGCTCTGCTCCCCGAAAGGATTAATGCCATCCATGCTTAAACCAAACCATACGTTCCTTGGGCCACCTGCAAACTCAGCCCAGTACCTTCTCTCGATTTTTCTCCACTGCGACCCGTCAGCAGGTGCTCTCAACTTCCCGTCTTTCTTACGGTCCTCACTGTGCCATCGCATCAACTTGGCATGCTCTTCGTTTCTGAACAGACGTTTCAACCGTGGTATTATAGGAGCATACGACATCACCTTCGCAGGAACCCTCTTCGTGGGGGGCTCGCTGTCAACATCACCAGGGTCATCTCGTCTGATCTTATACCGCAATGCACCGCATAACGGGCATGCGTTCAGATCCTTGTACGCACCGCGGTAGAGGATGCAGTCATTAGGGCATGCATGTATCTTCTGCACCTCCAATCCTAGAGGGCATATGACCTTCTTTGCTGCGTATGTACTGTCGGGCAATTCGTTATCCTTTGGAAGCTTCTTCTTCAATATTTTCAATAGCTTCTCAAATCCTTTGTCAGGCACAACATTCTCTGCCTTCTACTGCAGCAATTCCAGTACGGTACCGAGCTTTGTGTTGCCATCTTCGCAATTGGGGTACAACCCTTTTTTGTGATCCTCTAACATGCGATCGAACTT
>NC_057811.1:38247349-38252287 GCF_018294505.1 Triticum aestivum | reverse complement strand
TCCCTGCCCCGACGCGCGCCGCCCCTGCCCCGCGCCCTCGCCGTCGCCACGCCCTCGCCCGTCGCCGTCGCCGACTGTAATGATGTTTTAAATATATTTTTTAGATATATGTATTTTTTTATGTATGTTCATATATGTATCTATGTATTTTTTACATGTTTTTTGTATGTATGTATGTATTTTTTCAACTGTAATGATGTTTTAAAAATACATATATGCAAAAGTTAGATTTTTAGAAAGGAATTTGAATAGGTTTTCAGCAAGGAATTTGAATCTGGTTCAAATTTCATTTGAATGAAATTTGAAAATTCCTTTCTTCTTCTCCTCTTTTTATTTCTTCTTCGTCTTCTTATTTTTTATCGGGTATGTCGTTGTCGATATACCCCCTCCCCGATAACATTATTTTCCCATGTATGTATGTCGTCGTTGTCGATATATATAACTCCCTCCCAGATAACTTCGACATGATGGACGGTCGATATTTATACCCCCTCTCGACCATGATAACTTATACCACGGGAGCACCCCCGGCCCTCTCGCTCGACCAAAACTCTCGAGGACACCCAAACCCTAGAAAAAAACGATGTCGGTCTCCTACCCCTCCCGCCGCGCCCCTACCCTTGAAGAGTTGCCGAGGCCACCCCAAACCCGGAATAAGCTAGGTCTACGTTTGCACTAATATATCCACCTGCTGTCATGTTTGTGTAATAATTGCCATGTTGTAATATTTGCAGAAACAATGGAGCACGGACAAGACAAGCAAGCAGAAGAGGTGTTGGGGGACATAATCTTAGCCGGAGGTGATATCTTGTCGTATCTTAACGACAATGATGGTCTGGAAGAACAGGGTGAAGAAGCAAGCTACGGTGATCGAAGAGTGGAGGAGGAAAGACATGATTATGATGGCTCCGGTGACCCAATGCTGGTGCAAGAAGGAGCCCGTGGTGACGGCTCCGGTGACCGAACAGAGTCCGGCCAGGTAAATATATTAGTTAAGCCTGTGCTGACTAGCTAATTGATGCATTCATTGTTTTGGTATGTACACATATTAATTAACACTCGTCTTTCTTCTTTTTTCTAGCCCTCCGGATCGAGCACAACTTCGGTAAAGAGACGAGGCCCGAAGAGAAAGTTGCGCTCGGACGAAAGGTTTGAGATCACAGCAATCGCGAGCGACGGCCAACCGATTGAACCCATCCGGACAAAGGATGCATTTGCTGCTCAGTGCGGGGTTCTAGTTAGGGACAAGATCCCGATCAGCTTCCACCAATGGTATAAGCCTAAGAAGGAAGACCCTGAGGTGTCTTATGTCAATGATATGCAGAAAGATGATCTTTGGACTGAGCTGAAGGCAAATTTCACCCTACCGCCAGAGGAGGATCCGGAGAAGCCAGTTAAAGAGCAATTAATCAAGTCTCATGCTCTTAAGAAGATGGCAGACCTATTCAGGAGGTGGAAGAATGAGCTGAAAACGTTTGTCGACAAAGAAGAGACACCAGAATTCATCGGCCGGTATGAGAAGATCAGAGATCACTGGCCCACATTTGTGGCCCACAAGACATCGGAAAAGAGTAAGAAGATGTCAGCGACAAACAAGAAGAATGCTGCGAAGAAGAAGCTTCACCATCGCACGGGGTCAGGTGGCTACCTCAAAGCCCAGCCTAAGTGGGCCAAGGCTGAGAATGATCTGCTTGATAAAGGGATCGAACCACAGACAATGAACTGGCCAGACCGCTGCCGGACTTGGTTCTTTGGGGCTGGCGGAAAATTGGACCCTGTATCAGGGAGGTGTGTTTGGACGGACGAGCTTTTGAGAATACCAGTCAAGAGGCTTCAGCAGTATATCGATGCAGCGCAGGAAGGGACGTTCGTTCCAGACAGAGAGAACGACGAGCTCACAATGGCCCTCGGGAATCTTGAGCACCCTGGACGGACACGAGGCACGCCAGGCTCCGTTCCGTGGAAAGCTGGTTTTTCGGACACAGGCGGTTACAAAAGCCAGGAGAGGAGGAAAAAAGTGGAGCAGACCCAAATTCTGAAGCTGCACGAAAGGGTTCAAGCGCTAGAGGAACGAGACGGCAATCGACATGCCGAAACTACCCCCGAAGCTACCCCGCCATCTCAGCGGAGAAGCAGCGTGGCTTCCACCGAGCTGCTTCAGCCGGAGCATGTCTTGACGGCTCCTGCTAGCTACCCCGTGGATGCTATCACGGAGTCTCAACATTGCCACCTTATGACGCAATGGCAGAACTTCAAAGTCAAGGCGGCTGTTGGCTCTGTTTTACCTCCTGAACCCGGCGCAACCTACCACTTCCGGTCGATTCCAGAAGGATATGCTAGGGTGATGGTGGATGAAATAACGGAGGGATTTGAGGACCTCCAGCTTGACCACCCTACCGGTGAAGGGGAGACTCGGCTGGGTTCTGCTCTGAAGACTCCATGCCTATGGCGGAAGGAGCTCATTAACCTTCCGAACTGGACGCCTCCGGCGAGTAAGGGCATTCCGCCTCCTCCTCCGGCGAGTGGTCAGGGCACTTAGCCTCCTTCTCCGGCGCGTGGTGGCACTCCGCCTCCTCCTCCGGCGAGTGATCAGGGCACTCGGCCTCCTTCTCCGGCGCATGGAGGCACTCCGCCTCCTTCTCCGCCTGCGCCGGCGCGCCAGAGCAGCCAGCCTCCTCCTTCTCTGCCTCGTCACAAGGGCGGAAGAGACCCGCCGCCGCTCCGGCTGCTCCGGCGCGTCGTAGTCCTTCTCCTCTGCCTCGTAAGCAAGGAAAGAAGACAGCCGCAGCCGCTCCGTCTGCTCTGCCGGCGTCTAGCAGTACAGCCAGAGGCGGGAGGCAATACAGATTCGGTCCTTCTTTGAAGACTGCAGAGAAGTTACCATACGAGAGGACCGAGGAGGAAACCACAAAGATCGTGCGAGCCGAAGTGACGAACTTCTTTGAAGGGGTGAAAGCAAAGAAACATCCACCTCCAGAGGAGAAGGTAGATCTGGTGAAAGCGAAGCGCACTCTGGCTACCCTGAAAAAACCACCAAAGTCTCCGCCGAGAGGCAACTATGAGCGCATTATTGCAAAGACATTTACCGAAGCGGAGCGGTCGGGAAGTACTGTCAGTGATCAAAGGTTAAAAGAACGACGAGCTGGGAAAAAATTGCCCAGCTCGGCGAACAAGCGAACCAATCGTGCCCCCCGCTCAAGGTGTCTAGCGACATCGTCGTTGTAGATCCGAGGATGGTGCCCGGTTATAGCAATCTTGGAGATTACCTGCCCGACGATGTACATTATGAAATCTAGGAGGTGGACGAACACAAATACCATTACGGGAAGCCTCTCGTCAAAGATGAAAGATCTCTAACAACGATGATGCGAAGATTACATGATTGGTACATGAAAACCTGCAGAGAGTCTGGGGGGAGGAATACTTTGACGCTGAGAGTTAAACCGGAGCATGACCTCGTTGGAATTGAACTGTTGAATGTTCCATTTGAGGAGTTCTTCCAGTTTTTCAATCAAAAAAAGGCCCTCGATAAATCAACGATCACTTGCTACTATCTGTAAGTAGTACTACTTCTGTCATTAAGTCTCTCTATATAGGTCAGCTCTTTCATTGCATGTATTTATAATTATCCTCACTATATTATGCAGATTGAAGATCGCCGAATTAAAGAAAAGACAAATCGGTGATATTAGGTTCATTAACACAAATCTCATAGATGCAACTCAGGTTAAATATCATGCCGAAAATACCGAGGCCAACTTGCTACAATCGTTGGTAATAAATGAAAACAAAGATATAATACTCTTTCCTTACAACTTCAAGTGAGTGTTACTGTCTTGTGCATATTCGGTTTCCTTTATTAGTCCAGGTTATAGTAATGTAATTGATGACTTATGCATGCGTGCGCAGCTTCCACTATATTCTCCTAGAGATTAAGCTTGAGCAGGGAGTAGTAACCGTCTTAGACTCGAGACGAAAAGATCCCCAGGACTATGCAGACATGACTCAAATGCTCGAGAAGTAAGTTAAAGCGATCATTACCCACCATATCAGCAACTTTGTTCATTTCCTGATATCAAGTAATTGTTTTCTTTGTCTGGCAGGGTTTGGAGAAAATTCACCAAAAAAGCTTCGGGACTGCCGAAGAAGCTGCAATTTAGACACCCGAAAGTAAGTACTATAGTAGCATGTTCCGCGCATCTCCTAGTGATTCAAGCGCTAGTTTCATCAATACCATTTAGCATGCTTGCTTATCAGTTTGATTGACCTCTATTTCTTGTAAAGTGGTTGTGGCAGGTACCCGGGAATAATTACTGTGGATACTACATTTGCGAGTCCATCCGCTACACGACCTGTGAGCGGGGCTACTCTGACGAACAATATGAAGTGCGTAAGCAATAATATTCACAATTTTATTTTATTACCATCATTTGTGTGTCGAGTTACATTTATTCATATATATATGTATTGACCCCCTTCTTCAAATTAGATCTTTCGGATGCGGGATGAACTCCTAGCACCAGATCGTATGTGAGCAATTCAAGAGGAATTGGCGGCATTCTTCCTTGACCACGTGATCGCTGAAAACGAAGAATACTATGTGGACCCTGTGTTCTTACAATTTAATTAGAAGATTATATTGTAAGAGATAATTATTGTATATATGTAGCCGGTAGTGTTGGATAGATATACGAGAACTTGTTGTTCGACCAATCTCTCGGAGAAGGAGAGGTGGTCGATATCACTTCTCTCTGTATGCATATGTTCATGACGATCTTCTGTTTCCTTCATTTGATTACTAGCTAGCGTGTCTAGTCCTCTCCATACGTATATAGTACGTAGCGTCGACCAAGCACGGAGATAAGAGAGGACACTTCTCTCTATTAATTAGCTAGCTAACACAATATATGAAACACCTAAATTAACCCCCCAAAACCC
>NC_057811.1:38239969-38245503 GCF_018294505.1 Triticum aestivum | reverse complement strand
ACGGGGTCCTGCAGCGGAGCTCGGGGGCGCAGCGGCCGGGACAGGCTCTTGCGGCGGAGCTCAAGCACGGAGATGCGGCGGCCGGGATGGGCTCGCGCGGCGGAGCTCGGGGGCGCGGCGACTGGGACGGGCTCCTGCGGCGGAGCTTGGGGCGCGGCGGACCTCGAGCACGGGAACGCGGCGGCCGGGATGGGCTCCTGTGGCAGAGCTCCGGGACGCGGCGGCCGGGACGGGCTCTTGCGGCGAGCTCGGGGGCGCAACGGACCTCGAGCACGGGGACGCGATAGCCGGGACGGGCTCCTACGGCAGATCTCAGGGACGCGACGAACCTCGAGCAATGGGACGCGACGTCCGGGACGGGCTCCTGCAGCGGGCACAGCCGGCCGAGCTAGGGCGGAAGTTTCACTCCCGCCAACTGCTTCTGTGCGATACAGGAAAACGCAAAAACTGGTCTAATTCCTGCAGATATAGAGGAAATGGCCCAAACTATGCGGGATCCCACAAAAAAATACGGGACAGATGATTTTGCTGGATATGTTCTAGGCAAAGAAAAAACGCACTCGTCCGCTATGCTGGTGGTTATTATTCTGAATGGCCTAATTTACGGGATCTGCTAGAGATGCTGTTAGTCACTTAGGGACACAAATACAACTTTGCAGTCGACGAAATTGGTGCCTCTTGGCTGAAAGATCATGGTCATTACCACTGTGCTTCTTTCAGATCGGCGGCATCAGTTTCAAAAAGGGTTAATTATCCTTTTGCCCTCAGTGGTGTCCATGTACTCAGTTCTGCCCTCAGATGCGAATTGTCCTCGGTTTTGCCCCTAGTCCATGCACAGCTACTATGACGAGGCCAAACGGCCAGATTTGAGCCCATTCCGTTAGCCGGCGTTAGTGGTTGTGGGTCCAGAGCTTACACGTGGGACCGCATGGGCGTGGGTCCGGAGCTGACATGTGGGCTCGTGCAACAAAATCCCCAAATCATTCGTAGGATTCCAGCCGGCCAAATCGACACCCACTCTGCCCATCCGCCGGCCAGCCGTCCTGCGCCGCCGCCGCCACCTGCGCCGCGGCCAGCACCTGCCCCGCCACCAGCTGCACGGCCTGCTCCGCCTCTACCGTCCTGCGCCGACGCTCCACCGCTACCTGCGACGCTCGCTATCTTCCTGTGACGCCACGGGTGGGGCGCCCGCCACCTGCTCGACCCACGGCGCGGCCTCCTTCCGTGCGCCCGGCCGGAGCGCTCAAAGGTGGGGGGCTGCTGGAGCTGTTTGAACTAGGAGGAAGAACCCCAGGGTGAAATGGCGAGCAGTGGCGACCCCAGAGTATTTGGCGAGGCAGGCATCGGGCCGGAGATTCGCCGCGTCCACGACTGGGTTCCCGAGGGGTAAGTCACGCCTCCTGTTTAGATTGAGCTTAGTTGTGCATTTGAACAGTCGATTCGAGTAGGTTTGCCCAATTAGTGTGCTGATTGCGTCTCTGTTTTTCGTCGGTTAGGATGGAGTTGCGGTTTGCTTTCTTGGTGCACATTAGAAGGGACCAGTACATGTTCGATGCAAAGGATAAGAAGAAATACCAAGGAGGTTTCGATTATCAGTTGCCAATGGCTAGTAATTGGAGTTTCAGACAATTTGGGGAGGTAATTTGTAGCCGATATCCTTGAGGTTTGCTTGATGAAGTGGTATAAAAATACTATGATGGGGAAAAGAAATGGGTGACAGTTAGTAATGATGAAGAGCTGGCTACCATGTTTGCTAGGCATAAAGAGAAAGATAATTTTCATGTGAGGCTGCAAATTGATGTGCTTGAGCAGGCATTTGGACCTAGGATGACGGGTGCAACATCTCGGGGAGAACCAAGTCGTCGTAATGGCATCTCTAGCCAGAACAGTTCAGTTGGTGCACGGCGACGTCGTGGCTCGACAAGTGTGGGCAACGGCAGTAGGGTTGTTGGGGAACGTAGCAGAAATTCAAAATTTTCTACGCATCACCAAGATCAATCTATGGAGTAATCTAGCAACGAGGGGAAGGGGAGTGCATCTACATACCATTGTAGATCGCGATGCGGAAGCGTTGCAAGAACGCGGATGAAGGAGTCGTACTCGTAGCAATTCAGATCGCGGTTGATTCCGATCTAAGCACCGAAGAACGGTGCCTCCGCGTTCAACACACGTGCAGCCCGGTGACGTCTCCCACGCCTTGATCCAGCAAGGAGAGAGGGAGAGGTTGGGGAAGACTCCATCCAGCAGCAGCACGACGGCGTGGTGGTGATGGAGGAGCGTGGCAATCCCGCAGGGCTTCGCCAAGCACCGAGGGAGAGGAGGAGGAGGGAGAGGGGTAGGGCTGCGCCGAAAGAGAGACGTTCTCGTGTCTTGGGCAGCCCCAAACCTCAACTATATATAGGGGGGGATGGGGCTGCGCCCCCTCTAGGGTTCCCACCCCAAGGGGTGGCGGCCAGCCCTAGATCCCATCCAAGGGGTGCGGCCAAGGGGAGGAGAGGGGGGGCGCCACTAGGGTGGGCCTTAAGGCCCATCTGGACCTAGGGTTTGCCCCCTCCCACTCTCCCATGCGCTTGGGCCTTGGTGGGGGGCGCACCAGCCCACCTGGGGCTGGTCCCCTCCCACACTTGGCCCACGCAGCCTTCTGGGGCTGGTGGCCCCACTTGGTGGACCCCCGGGACCCTCCCGGTGGTCCCGGTACATTACCGATATCACCCGAAACTTTTTCGGTGACCAAAACAGGACTTCCCATATATAAATCTTTACCTCCGGACCATTCCGGGACTCCTCGTGACGTCCGGGATCTCATCCGGGACTCCGAACAACATTCGGTAACCACGTACATACTTTCCCTATAACCCTAGCGTCATCGAACCTTAAGTGTGTAGACCCTACGGGTTCGGGAACCATGCAGACATGACCGAGACATTCTCCGGTCAATAACCAACAGCGGGATCTGGATACCCATGTTGGCTCCCACATGTTCCACGATGATCTCATCGGATGAACCACGATGTCGGGGATTCAATCAATCCCGTATTCAATTCCCTTTGTCTATCGGTATGTTACTTGCCCGAGATTCGATCGTCGGTATCCCTATACCTTGTTCAATCTCGTTACCGGCAAGTCTCTTTACTCGTTCCGTAACTCACATCATCCCGTGATCAACTCCTTGGTCACATTGTGCACATAATGATGATGTCCTACCGAGTGGGCCCAGAGATACCTCTCCGTTTACACGGAGTGACAAATCCCAGTCTCGATTCGTGCCAACCCAACAGACACTTTCGGAGATACCTGTAGTGCACCTTTATAGCCACCCAGTTACGTTGTGACGTTTGGTACACCCAAAGCATTCCTACGGTATCCGGGAGTTGCACAATCTCATGGTCTAAGGAAATGATACTTGACATTAGAAAAGCTCTTAGCAAACGAACTACACGATCTTGTGCTAGGCTTATGATTGGGTCTTGTCCATCACATCATTCTCCTAATGATGTGATCCCGTTATCAACGACATCCAATGTCCATGGTCAGGAAACCGTAACCATCTATTGATCAACGAGCTAGTCAACTAGAGGCTTACTAGGGACATGGTGTTGTCTATGTATCCACACATGTATCTGAGTTTCCTATCAATACAATTCTAGCATGGATAATAAACGATTATCGTGAACAAGGAAATGTAATAATAACCAATTTATTATTGCCTCTAGGGCATATTTCCAACAAGGGTCCCCGTTGAAGTGGAGCCTGATGACTACAATTCTGGGGTTGATGAAGAGAAGCTATATTCTGATGTTATTCAGAATTTACGACGGGCACCTCGGGCTGAAAACCAAGATGAGGCTCACAATGCAGTCCATGAGGATGATGACGCGGTGGGTGAGGACGAAGACCTTGCAGCTGTTGAATGGGACCCTTTGAACCCTCATATGGAAGAAGGTACCATTTTTGCATCCATGACCGAGTGTAGAAATGCACTTGTGACATACTGCATCAAGGTAGAACGTACTTTCAAAGTTGACAAGAGCGATCAAGTACGTTACAGAGTGCACTGTCCGACTGAGGGTTGTCCATGGAGGCTGCTCACATCTAAAATGCGAAATAGCACCAATGTTCAGGTCAAAGTGAACCCTTTTAAGCACACATGCCAGGAATCAACCCTTAGGAAGGATACAATCAGCAGAGCCAAGTCAAGATGGGTGGCAGAAGAAGTAAAGAAGTGGGTGAAAGAAAACCAGCAAGTGGGTCCAAAGGAATTGCAGAAGAACATCAAAGATAAGTTCAAGATAGATTTACCATACATGAGGTTGTTCAATGGTAAACAACATGCTATGGATTCAATTTATGGTAACTGGCAGGAAAGTTTTCAATTGTTGTATTCATTCAAAGGTGAAGTGGAGAGGACCAGCCCATGTAATATTGTAGATATTGATCACCACACCGTGGAGTACACATTCAGGGGAGTGACAAAATCCAAGGAATGCTTTAGGAGGGTTTTTGTCTGCTTTGAGGCTTGTCGCCGGGGTTTTTTGGCAGGCTGCAGGCCTTATTTGGCTATTGATGCCACTTTTCTCACAGGGAGGTTTAAAGGATAGTTAGTAGCAGCTTGTGCAGTTGATGCACACAATTTTGTATTTCCAGTTGCCTACGGTGTGCTGGAGACAGAGTCTGAGGAGAGCTGGACTTGGTTTTTGCATAATCTGCGCCGGGCTATTGCACATCCCAATGGGTTGGTCATTCATACAGATGCCTGCAAAGGTTTAGAAGTGGTCGTGGACAATGTGTTCTCTGGAGTAGAGCATAGGGAATGCATGCGTCACCTTGCTGCAAATTTCATAAAGAAATTCAAAGGAAAGGTTTATATCGACAATTTATGGCCAGCATCTTTGACTTGCAGTGTGAAGAAGCACAACTACCACTTGAGGCAGTTATACATGAATCCCAAAGTGAAAGAATACTTGGAAACACACCACTCCAAGTTATGGGCCAGAAGCCAATTCAGTGAACTGAGCAAAGTTGACTATGTGCACAATAATCTAGCAGAGTCTTTCAACTCAATGATCCGGAAACTAAAGGGTCATTATGTGGTGGATTTGCTTGATAGGATAAGGATAGAATACATGCAGAAATTTCATTATCGTGCAGGAATAGCCGAGGCAAAATTCATGGGCCACATTATCATCCCTGCCGTGATGAATGAACTGAAGCAGAAAACAACAGGCTTGGAAATGAACATGACTCTTTGCTCGGGTACCACAGCAGAGATATCATATTTGGATAAAGAGAAGAGGGAATGGAGATATCCAATGGATTTAGAAGCTACAACTTGCAGTTGTAGGCAATGGCAGATAACTGGGTTGCCATGCATTCATGCCTTGTTTTTCATCACTTCTCTCCCAGGTCCAGCAGGGAACATACAGCAGTATGTGCATGATTACTACTCTGTTGCAAGGTTCAAAGCCACATATGCTTATGCCTTGCCTGCTATGGAGGGAAAACAACAATGGGACATGGTGGACCCTGGATTCAAG
>NC_057811.1:38182565-38239959 GCF_018294505.1 Triticum aestivum | reverse complement strand
ACAACATTCGGTAACCACGTACATACTTTCCCTATAACCCTAGCGTCATCGAACCTTAAGTGTGTAGACCCTACGGGTTCGGGAACCATGCAGACATGACCGAGACATTCTCCGGTCAATAACCAACAGCGGGATCTGGATACCCATGTTGGCTCCCACATGTTCCACGATGATCTCATCGGATGAACCACGATGTCGGGGATTCAATCAATCCCGTATTCAATTCCCTTTGTCTATCGGTATGTTACTTGCCCGAGATTCGATCGTCGGTATCCCTATACCTTGTTCAATCTCGTTACCGGCAAGTCTCTTTACTCGTTCCGTAACTCACATCATCCCGTGATCAACTCCTTGGTCACATTGTGCACATAATGATGATGTCCTACCGAGTGGGCCCAGAGATACCTCTCCGTTTACACGGAGTGACAAATCCCAGTCTCGATTCGTGCCTACCCAACAGACACTTTCGGAGATACCTGTAGTGCACCTTTATAGCCACCCAGTTACGTTGTGACGTTTGGTACACCCAAAGCATTCCTACGGTTATCCGGGAGTTGCACAATCTCATGGTCTAAGGAAATGATACTTGACATTAGAAAAGCTCTGAGCAAACGAACTACACGATCTTGTGCTAGGCTTAGGATTGGGTCTTGTCCATCACATCATTCTCCCAATGATGTGATCCCGTTATCAACGACATCCAATGTCCATGGTCAGGAAACCGTAACCATCTATTGATCAACGAGCTAGTCAACTAGAGGCTTACTAGGGACATGGTGTTGTCTATGTATCCACACATGTATCTGAGTTTCCTATCAATACAATTCTAGCATGGATAATAAACGATTATCGTGAACAAGGAAATGTAATAATAACCAATTTATTATTGCCTCTAGGGCATATTTCCAACAAGGGTCCCCGTTGAAGTGGAGCCTGATGACTACAATTCTGGGGTTGATGAAGAGAAGCTATATTCTGATGTTATTCAGAATTTACGACGGGCACCTCGGGCTGAAAACCAAGATGAGGCTCACAATGCAGTCCATGAGGATGATGACGCGGTGGGTGAGGACGAAGACCTTGCAGCTGTTGAATGGGACCCTTTGAACCCTCATATGGAAGAAGGTACCATTTTTGCATCCATGACCGAGTGTAGAAATGCACTTGTGACATACTGCATCAAGGTAGAACGTACTTTCAAAGTTGACAAGAGCGATCAAGTACGTTACAGAGTGCACTGTCCGACTGAGGGTTGTCCATGGAGGCTGCTCACATCTAAAATGCGAAATAGCACCAATGTTCAGGTCAAAGTGAACCCTTTTAAGCACACATGCCAGGAATCAACCCTTAGGAAGGATACAATCAGCAGAGCCAAGTCAAGATGGGTGGCAGAAGAAGTAAAGAAGTGGGTGAAAGAAAACCAGCAAGTGGGTCCAAAGGAATTGCAGAAGAACATCAAAGATAAGTTCAAGATAGATTTACCATACATGAGGTTGTTCAATGGTAAACAACATGCTATGGATTCAATTTATGGTAACTGGCAGGAAAGTTTTCAATTGTTGTATTCATTCAAAGGTGAAGTGGAGAGGACCAGCCCATGTAATATTGTAGATATTGATCACCACACCGTGGAGTACACATTCAGGGGAGTGACAAAATCCAAGGAATGCTTTAGGAGGGTTTTTGTCTGCTTTGAGGCTTGTCGCCGGGGTTTTTTGGCAGGCTGCAGGCCTTATTTGGCTATTGATGCCACTTTTCTCACAGGGAGGTTTAAAGGATAGTTAGTAGCAGCTTGTGCAGTTGATGCACACAATTTTGTATTTCCAGTTGCCTACGGTGTGCTGGAGACAGAGTCTGAGGAGAGCTGGACTTGGTTTTTGCATAATCTGCGCCGGGCTATTGCACATCCCAATGGGTTGGTCATTCATACAGATGCCTGCAAAGGTTTAGAAGTGGCCGTGGACAATGTGTTCTCTGGAGTAGAGCATAGGGAATGCATGCGTCACCTTGCTGCAAATTTCATAAAGAAATTCAAAGGAAAGGTGTATATCGACAATTTATGGCCAGCATCTTTGACTTGCAGTGTGAAGAAGCACAACTACCACTTGAGGCAGTTATACATGAATCCCAAAGTGAAAGAATACTTGGAAACACACCACTCCAAGTTATGGGCCAGAAGCCAATTCAGTGAACTGAGCAAAGTTGACTATGTGCACAATAATCTAGCAGAGTCTTTCAACTCAATGATCCGGAAACTAAAGGGTCATTATGTGGTGGATTTGCTTGATAGGATAAGGATAGAATACATGCAGAAATTTCATTATCGTGCAGGAATAGCCGAGGCAAAATTCATGGGCCACATTATCATCCCTGCCGTGATGAATGAACTGAAGCAGAAAACAACAGGCTTGGAAATGAACATGACTCTTTGCTCGGGTACCACAGCAGAGATATCATATTTGGATAAAGAGAAGAGGGAATGGAGATATCCAATGGATTTAGAAGCTACAACTTGCAGTTGTAGGCAATGGCAGATAACTGGGTTGCCATGCATTCATGCCTTGTTTTTCATCACTTCTCTCCCAGGTCCAGCAGGGAACATACAGCAGTATGTGCATGATTACTACTCTGTTGCAAGGTTCAAAGCCACATATGCTTATGCCTTGCCTGCTATGGAGGGAAAACAACAATGGGACATGGTGGACCCTGGATTCAAGTTTTGCGCTCCAGTTCTGAAGAGAGCAACAGGTAGACCAAGGAAGAGTCGAATCAGACCTCACAGCGAAGGAGCTGAACTTGGAGCGAGGAAGCGTAAATGCACAAGGTGTGGTGGGTCTGGTTATTTCGATAAGTATTGTGATAACACAGTAGATCCAGTGTTCGGAGAGAGTTTCGATGAAGGCTTCGATGAAAATGTTGGTCAGCAGTCGGTTGCCTCAACAGATGATGAAAATGATGGTCAACAGCCGGTTGCATCAGATGAGGATTTTGATGAGGTTCCAAATGATGATGGTCAACAGCCGCATGATTTTGACGACGATCCAAAATATCCTCCAAATAATGATTCAAGTGAATCTCCAAATGGTGATCCAAGTGAGGCTCCAAATGATGATCCAAGTGAGGCTCCAAATGATGATCCAAGTGAGGCTCCAAATGGTGACCAACCTTATGTTGTTGTGAGTTCTGCTAGGTATGTAAATCTTGCAAGGGTCAAATACTACTGTACATTTATCACTTGACATGATCTCATTACCCTTTATGTTTTGCATAGCTCTATGGTAGGTTTGAAGAAGACGCGCAAGGTGCCGACAACCAAGAGGAGAAGAGAAGAAGCAATGAGCACAAGGTGCACGAGGAGCAAAGTGATGGCAAGAAGCTCAAGGAACAGACAGAAGCCCCAACGCTATTTATGAATAATTATGAAACATTATGAATAATGTTGTATTTCTGTTGGATGATGTTGGACCTATGTTAGAACTATGTTTGACATGATGTTTAAATCTGTTGGATGATGTTTGAATGAGCACATGGTTTTTCCTTTTTTTTGATTTTTTTGAATTTTGTTTTGCTCATTTGAATTCTAGTCAAACCTAACTTTGACCAAGATTTAAACAAGTCTAAAACATCAAAAGGAAAAACTAAGCCTGGATCCTTCTTAGTCAATCCAAAATGAAGTTGTGGTGAGGTTTTTGAAATTTTCATGAAAAATGTGCTAAAAAGAGGGGTCCAAAGGTAGGGTAAACGGCCTCATTTCTAAGCAAGGTTTTTTTCGACCTTGTCTAAATCAGCCAAATAACTTTCCTACACATATATTCTATATATACAGACTATGTGCGCTGGTTTTTCCTTTTTTTTTGCTCATTTGAATTCTGGTCAAACTTAACTTTGACCAAGATTTAAACAAGTCTAAAACATCAAAATGAAAAACTAAGCCTGGATCCTTCTTAGTCACTCCAAAATGAAGCTGTGGTGAGTTTTTTGAAATTTTCATGTTCATTTCCCCAAAACACTTCTCTTCACTTCATACAAGAGAGTTTGAGATACTCGACATATCACATAATACACATGAACTTATCGTTTAAATGTATGTAAACCTTGTTTATCAAATTAAATCGTTAGTATATGACATAAGAAGACTATGTGCGCGGGTTTTTCATTTTTCTGATTTTTATTTAATTTATTATGCTCATTTGAAATCTGGTCAAACATAGCTTTGACTGCTCCAAACCCCTCCCAAACCGTGCTAACCCTAGCGCTGAACAAGGACCGTCCATCTAACCCTAGCGACGATCAAGGGCCGTCGATCTAACCCTTCTAGAAGGAATCTGCGGGGAGGAGGGGGCGATCCGCGAGATGCAATCTGATTGGCTGGGAGATTGTTTTTTAAAACAAATACCGGGCGCGCTGGATGGACCGTTGGGCCGTCTCGTTGTCTGGGCCTGAGACCGCAGTAAATAGCCCATCTCAGCCTTTCCAGGCCTTGCATGCATGGGAAGGGCGGCGACGTGGGTTTGCATGCGCGGGAGGCGGGCGTGCATGCGAGCGAGACGAGCGAGGCGCGCTAGGCTAGCGAGGCGAGCTAGGTGGCCATGCACGTATTGATTCAGAGTTAGGCATTACGGCAGTGGTTCAGGGCAGCGAGTCAGATGCACGGGCCCGGTCAAAGAGCTATGCAATGATTCAGATGCACGCACGCACCCCATGCATCGTTTTCGTGCAAAAGTTAAAGAGTGCAAAACGTAACGGATACACACACGCGTCCGGATTCACACACGCACCGCTCTCATCCTTTCTCTCTTCCTCTCCCACCCACAGGCCTATAAATGGGATGCCTCTCTTCCTCTCCCACCCACAAGCCAGATCCGATCCATTCTCTCCAACTTCAAACACCCAAGCGACCGAGCCCTCACCAAGCGAGACCAAGTGAAGATGCAGTTCAACGGGCCGACCTTCAACCGTCCGCCTGTCATGCCGGAGCTGCGCTACCCACCGGGCGTGCTCGTGGAGAGGGAGCTCCGTGTGTGGGCTATTTCAAGGTGGAGGGGTTCCGTCGAACTCACCCGCGCCTTCCTCAGAGCCGGCTATGCCCACCTCCCACGGGGCTCGCCTAGGATGTTCACCCTCAACGAGGTTCGTGACCGCGGCGGCATCCTCCTACTGCTCACGGTCACCTTCACCAAACCGTTTGACGCGCGCGAGCTCCTCGGCCAAGTCTTTTGGTGCGGCTGCGAGGCCATCTTCTTCACCGTGTACAACATCTACACCAACTACGAGAGCATCTTCCCCACTCCAGGCCAGATGCACTCCCTTCCCTACGAGGAGGAGGAGGAGGTGTGAAGTTGAAGATGGTGTTGAAGGGGCGCGCGGCCAAGGTGGAAGAAGGAGGTCAAGATGAAGATGTCAAGCCCGGAGTCAAGCTCGTCATGTTTCGTTTTTATTTTGTTGCTTTTCTATGTCGTGTCGTGTCATGTTTCGTCATGTGTCCGTGAACTTATTATTATTGCTTAATGTAAGGCTACGGTGTGCTGCATCTTATCTAAGTTATTAGGGTTTATTATGTGTGTTAACAAATGTCCGTGCCCAAACATATCATTTCTTCCCTAAACCAAGTCATGAAGTTCGAGAACTTGTGGTTTTCATTAATGAAAGGGGTGAGAAGCCCTCTCTTTCATTCAAAAAAACGAGTCATGAACTAACATGCAAATTTATTCCCTTTAAATCCTAAACCAAGTGCCACTCTAACCCTAAACCAGGTGCCACTCTAACCAAAATCATGTGGCAATGCAAACATACGTTTCCAACCCTCCAAAATTTCAGTGCAAAACAAAGGAAAACCACTCTCACGCATGTGCAAACATTCACGGTCTCACTATGTATACCTTCCTTCCGTACCCATGTCAAAGTCTTTCCATCTATCGTAGCGGTTACCAGCGGAGGCCACGCGGTCCTGGGTTCGAGTCCCCAGCCGCACCAATTTTTTGTGCATTTTCCACCCTTCATTTTTTTAGAGAAAATATTTTTTTCTCAATGTAATGCCCTTAAAAAATGTTCATTTATTTTGGCACCAGGTGTAAACCTCTACCAGAGCTGAGGCACATTTTCCATGACATTTTGGTCTTTGATTTAAATCACGGTGTATTTGAATTGGAGTAATTAAATTGCTATTAAATATTTAACAACTCCACAAAATTTCTAACCTTAATTGTTTGGATCTGGAATAATTCAATTAGCTTCCACAAAAAGTTTCAGCATTATGATTTACTGCCTAAATTAAATCAGAACAGAAAACAGAAAAACACGCAAGAGAACCCCCGAATGGGCCTAATTGGATGCAGTTGGCCCATTAGTCTAGCCTGCACTTGGCTCTACGCTCTGAATTTGGCCCGCAGAGGAACCTTTTTTTTTGACAGAAAGGCAGAGCAGAGAGCTGCATTTCATTGATCAAAAGTTTCTGAATTCCTCATTTCTTCTCCTTTTTTTCAACATATTTAAATGTTGGTCACTTCTTCTCTTTTTTTTCAACATTTAAACAACTTCGACCAACATTTAAACTAGGTGAATTTCTCATACAATTTCAAGCTTACAAATTCCTCCATAATTCATGCCTTTCCATACATTTTCAACATTACAATCAGTGCGAATACCATACCTACAAATGCCCAAAAGTATTTGCAAATGGGTATCGGTAGTGCGTGATCTTCAAGCTTCCTAACCTTCTTCTTCAACATCCTAAGCTCAACAGCTAGCTCTCTGTCAGTGCGTGCTTCGCCCTCCATCTCTTCTTCCGGAGCTCGTGCTGCGGCCACTGCCGTTCGTGGCAGCATGCATAACCATTCTTCATGCTCTTCTTGCAGTTCATTCATCAGAGTCTTGGCCAGAGCATCGACCCAAAAAAAGAAGCATGTCACCTGCATGAACACCAAACAGATCAACCCATTGCTCAAAGATCCCGACCACGAAAATGGTGCAATTGCCCCGATTCTTACCCCATTCTCGCTGCACACGTAGAACGGACGATTCTGGTTCCTCGGTGTGTGAGAAACCCTCCGAACAACGCCCGCCCGGCACCGCGGACAGACGAAGACATGCATGTCCACACGCGCCCGGCTCTGCATCCGCGAGGTGGCGCAGGAGCTTGAGGAAGACATGGAGCTCGAAGCCGAAGGGGATCTCAACGCCGCCGCGCCCTCCACAGCTAGCTTCCCACCGTCGTGCTCTCTCTCTCTCTCTCTCGCCGTGGTCACCGCCGTGCTCTTTGTCGCCGTGGTCACCGCCGCTGTGTGTCGCCCGCTTATATAGCACACCCGCAATGGCTCTCTGCTCAATGGCTCTCTGCTGGGTCCCACAAGCCACGCGTGCAACGGTCTGAATAGAATTGGCCGTCTCTGCCGCCTGGTCCCACCTGTAAGGGCCGAGTCAAAAGGTTGACCTGACGGAGATGGCAGAGTTCACAGAACAAGTCGGTGCGCGCGGACTAGGGGCAAAACTGAGCACAATTCGCATCTGAGGGCAAAACTGAGCACATGGACACCACTGAGGGCAAAAGGATAATTAACCCTTTCAAAAATGACACTGCCCATTCCAGCTTCCGCGGCAAAACCGAGGAAACTGCACAACCATCGACTGTTGGGTAGACTTTCCACATAACATTATTCGAGTTTCACATGCGAACCTGAAACGAAACCATGCACCTGAAGAAGAACCCCTTGCTCACGCACAAAATTCACAAGGTCCCACTCCCAACATGCCTCAAAATTGCAGTTCAACCCTGCCTGGTAGTCGGCGAAGCAGGCGGGGGCCGGTGCATCGGCCGTGCTGCTGCGGCCCGAGGATGCGAAGCTTGAAGGCGAACCGTGGGAGTGGTGGCATTGCGGCGCGGATCGGCAGCGGGGAGCGACAGCGATGGGGTCCGACCATTGGGAGGCGGGAGGCGAGTCGCCGGCGGCGGGGATGGGGAGGAGAAGAAGCGGAGGAGGCGGAGAGGAAGAGGAGACGAAATGAGTTTTTTTTACTTGGCCACCGAGCGGTGGAGTAACTATAGGGAGGCGTGGCGCGGTTGAGGATCCCCATTACCACCGATTGGGGATTGGCTAGGCACCGGTTAGACAAGTAAAACCGGTTTTTTACTCCTCTAGCCGGTTATTGGGGTTCGGTTAGAAATCCACTAAGCCCTTATACCAGCATAAACACATCTCTTATATGCGCATAAGCTTGAATAAGCCCTCAAGAATGAATTAACTGCAAAATCCTCAGTGCTCGGGCTACCGTGAACATCTCCTACATAACTGCAAATGAGACACTGTTCTGTTCTCTACTCGAAGAGCAAATTTTCGGAACAAGCTGAGAGCTTGCTTAAAATAAATAAAAACAACATTTTCATGCATGCTGAGCTAAGAGGCTAAAAATTGGCTCTGACAACGCCATATTCCAAGTACATCTGACATGGTTATACTACAACTATATCAAAGGTTCAAAATTTCTTTGGGCTAGACCTACATAAAAGTCAAGGCATCTTATAGGGGAAGCTACCACGGCGAGCAGTAATAACCATGCATCAAGCAGGTCACGAATAGAACATACTAGGCACAACCCACGTAGGTTGCATCATACTGCCACGGCCTATGGAGATAAAGATTGTTGGAGTAGAGGCATTTCCCTGCAGTGGCTTGTCCAGCTCAAAATTGATCCAATTATTAGAATCATGGAAATAGAAGTATATAAAATTGCTCCTCCCTCCCCATCTCTCTGGGTTCATGCAACACAATGGCTGGCTTCTGTCGTCTGTGCTGATGAAGATTGCCCAATTTTCTAGCTTTTCCACCTTCACCCACTTTGCAGGTTCACTTGTTAGGTCGAGGCGGAAAGCTTCAAACGTATCCCCTGTTGATGGAAAAGATCGATGACAACCAACCAGGAGAAGCATATCTCCGCACGCAACAAGCCACGGGCGGGGAAGATGCCAATTGTTGCGCATGCTTTCACCAGGATCAATTGTTATTTTCTGTATTCGGATCCGTGGTACCAAGTTCATGATAATGAGCCTGCGGTCATTATCCATGCCAAATACTTGTCCTTTGAAGACCATGACCTTCTCGATCGTTCCATTGCGAAGAGAACGTCTCAACCAAGATTTACTACCAACACGCCAAAAGAAATAGTGGCGTCCTTTGGTGACCATGAGATATGAGTTGGGTGACGCCAGAGGAGCCGTGAGGGAAGCATGGTCGAGGAAAGTGTTTTCGTCGACCGGTAGTTTCGGAGTTGAGAAACTAACACCAGTAAAGACATCAATAACAAGACATGATTGATTTTGGTTAAACAAGATGAGATGACCATAGGAAACACCCCCGAAAATAGAACTATCTAGAGGACTTTGTGGGGATTTGCTCTCACCAAAATGAGAAAACTGGGGAATCTGACAACGCATGTAAGTACCTTGGTTGGTTAAATCAGTGACATGGCATGAATGTTTAGGTACGAGGTTGTTGTTAAATGGGCGAGGATGAGGAGAGCACTCATGAACATCGGGTTGGAGGAGGAGAGGTGGCAACATTTGCAAGAGGGTATGTTTGGATGGATAGGAGGAGAAGGCAGCACGCCAAGAGGAGCAGGCGGCAACGAAAGCAAGAAGGTCAAGGAAGGATCCCAGTCGAGGAATAATGGAGTGAAGCAGGTCATCCGGGAGGTCTGGCCAACCTTGAAGAGTGGACATCGCTGAGAGCCTGAGACGGGAGACCCAAACACAGCAGACCTTGGAGTTACCCGCGACTGCAGCTTCTCTGAAAGAAATTTCGAATCAAAAGAAAAAACATTAGATGAATGACGTGAACATTATATATATATATATATATATATATATATATATATATATATATATGCGCTCTGACATGAAAAACAATAGTGACACAATAACACAGCAAGAGATTGGGTACGCATGCTGCTGACAGTAACATCGAAAATCAAATGGGGTAAATATTTATAACATTGCCTCAGTCTGTCATGTCCCTAAGCTACCATTGATTACTTGAAGGCAATGGAAAACACATCCATCTGTATCTTCGGAGCATGATACCGATTCTACTTTTTTTTTTCTTAATATATATATAGACCAAAGAGAACAGCTACAGTTCTATCTGTATCTGATAGAGGTATTCTTAGTCATAGGAGATCAATGGATCCCATGATTCCCAAATTACCGTCGATCCAGTCTAGGCCCATAGCAGTATGTTCAAAATTCTTTCTTACAGAAAATAAATCAAGTGGGAGTCTAAATATCTAATCTAGCCCTGTCAAAGTGGCGACGCGATCTGGAACTCTTCTCGCAGCAATTAATGGTGGCAAGACGGACTGTACTACAAAGTGGAGAACAGCTGCGGCTCTATCTCTAATAACAAAGTTCAGCCAGTGTATGAATCGATCAGGACGATGAAACATTACGCAAGCAAAAAATTGTAATGGAAAAAAAATCAAGTGGGAATCAAGAAACAAGGGGAAAGCTAGCATGCCTTGTAGAGAAGTCGTGCGTTGGAGACGACGACGACAGCGATGCGGTCGGCGGCGGCGCTTCGTATGCGTCCTTCTCCAGCGGCCGCTTCAAAACGAGGCTGTGCGACGGCGGAACAGGTTTTTTTTTGACAATCTCGCGAAGCTTTATTTAACCCGAGCTCAAGTTTACAGATACAAAAAAAAGGTCTCCGGGGTGCCCTAACCAAACATGGCGGCCCACCCCCAAACGTAAAACATGTTTCGCTAAATTGTGAGCCTCGAAATTCGAGTTCCTAAATTCGTGAACAAAATTACAACTCTGGAAAGAATGACTATGATCAATTATTTCATGTAAAATTGCTCCATAGCTTGCCAAATGCTTCTCCTTGATGTCGTCCACCACCACCTTGCAATCCAATGCAACATGTATGCTCTGGATATTGAGATCCTCAGCAAGTGCTAGTGCCTCCCGAATAGCTAACGCTTCAATCGTAGGAGGATCAGATATATTCCTAAGGACAATGGCAGATGCCCCCTGAAAAACTCCCTCTTTGCTGCGGCAAATAGCTGCTGCAACTCCTCGGCCCCGTGCTATCGCAGCATCAACATTGATCTTTAAGAAACCATCAGGAGGCGAAATCCAACACGTAGGGCGGACCCTAGGTTGACCCGCTGTGTTGTTGCTTGGCTTGTCCAGGGCATAAATATCTGATAAGTAAGACTGGATGAACAAATTTGTTGCCATAGGACTCTGGAAGATGTCCTCATAAATCGCCTTCCTCCTTGGTCGCCAAACAGCCCAGAGCGTGACAACCAGCAAGACAAAATCCTTCTCTGGTAGCTCGTCGTGCATCGAAAATAGCCAGTTTTTTGCATCGATCTCCTGGTTTTGGCTTACCTTATCTGTCAGAGCCTCATCAGCAAGGGCCCAAATGGATCTCAACATAGTACATTCCAGCAGGGCATGCCTCCATGAGTCCTCTCATCCGCACAAATTACACAAGTGTGTATCCGACATGTGGCGATGATGTAAAATGTCCGCCGTTGGCATCGAGTGTCGCGCCAGGCGCCACAAGAAAACCTTTAGCTTGGATGGGACCCTTATGTGCCAGAGATCTGTCCATGCCTTTCGCATCGCGCTTGATGCTGAATTTCCTGCATTAACATCCATCCAGTTCTCTCCGTTCTCCTTTGTGTTCATGATCATATGATAAGCCGACTTCACTGAGAAACGGCCATTTCTCTCGCTGGACCATGCCCAAAAATCATCTACCGCCCTCGTACACAAGGGTATCGACAGGATGGTGTCTGCATCAAAAGGTAAGAATGTGGCCCGTATCAAATCTTCCTTCCAGGATGTTGTTGTGTTATCGATCAGCTCAGAAACCATCACAGGAGGATTTGTAACTAGTGAGGTGATCGGCCGCATTGGTCCAACCCGAGGCAACCAATTGGTCTCCCATATGCTTGTTGTGGCTCCATTCCCAATGCGTCTAATGATACCCTGCTTCAATATATCCATGCCATCGATTATAGCGCGCCATATCTGAGATGGTTTGCCACCAAGTTCTGCTTCTAGGAAAGAATGGAGTGGGAAGTAGACAGCTTTGAGAATTCTGGCGCTAAGGGAATTGGGCTCCTCAAGCATTCTCCACGCCTGCCATGCGAGCAATGATAAGTTGAAGATCTCTATATCCCTGAAACCCATGCCACTGAGATATTTTGGTTTTGTCATAACGTCCCACGAGACCCAACATGGTTTCCTCTTCCCCTGCTTACTTCCCCACCAAAACTGTCTAATGATAGATGTGATGTTGTCACACAAGCCTCTGGGTAATCGAAAGCACGCCATGGAATAAACCGGTATGGCATGGGCAACCGACTTAATCAAGACCTCTTTCCGTGCAGCTGACAATAGTTTCTCCATCCATCCCCGTACCTTCTCCCAAACTTTATCTCTCAGATATTTGAAGGTACCCATCTTTGACTGGCCGACGTCTGTTGGCATTCCCAAATACCTGTCACTTAAAGATTCATTTTGAACATTTAGAACTTGATTGATATTATCTCTCAAACTATGGCTGCAACCCTTGCTAAAGAATATGGATGATTTCTCATGATTAATCCTCTGCCCAGAAGCCCTGCAATATACATCCAGTAGGTTTGATACCTTTGTAGCCCCTTCAACACTTGACTTAAAAAGCAACAGGCTATCATCTGCAAAAAGGAGATGGTTAACAGACGGAGCTGTCGGTGCCACCTTGATCCCTTCAAAACCAGACGACTGAGAACTAGATTTCAAGAGGCACGAAAGGCCCTCTGCTGCAATCAAGAAAAGATAAGGGGAAATAGGATCTCCCTGCCGGATTCCACATGTAGGTGTAAAATTCTCTAATTTCTCACCATTGAACAACACCGAGAAGGACACAGATTGTACCATAGACATCACTGCTTTGACCCAAGCATGTGCAAAACCTAACTTCTCCATCATGGCTCGGAGGTATGACCACTCCAAGTTGTCATAGGCTTTCATCATGTCCAGTTTCAACACACAATAACTGTTGGACTTAGCTCTATTTCTCTTCATAAAGTGCAAACACTCATATGCGCAAATAATATTATCAGTAATCAACCGACCTGGTACGAACACCGATTGTTCCTCAGAGATGATATCTGGAAGAATAACTTTGAGCCTGTTGGCCACCACCTTCGACACAATTTTATAAATGACATTACACAAACTGATGGGACGGAACTGAGAGAGTTGGGTCGGATTCAGAACTTTAGGTATAAGAACCAGGACAGTGTCGTTAACACAATCAACTCCTTCCTCTCCTCTGACGATCCTTAGAACTGCTTTGGTCACTTCCTCACCACAAATATCCCAATGCCTTTGATAGAAATGAGCTGGGAAACCGTCCGGTCCAGGGGCCTTCGTTGGGAACATTTGGAAAAGAGCAGTTTTTACTTCCTCATTTGTGTATGGCGCTAGGAGCATAGCGTTCATTTGTGGAGTAACCTTGACTGGGACCGTCGAAAGTACCCGATCCATATCAGCAACGCCTACTGAAGTGTACAGATTCTTATAGAATTCAGTTACCATCCTCTTCAGCTCCTCTGGATCTTCTATATGTGTGCCCACAAAGTTCGCTAGTGCTTTTATCATGTTCTTCTTCCGTCGTTGGCTTGCTCGTAGGTGGAAAAAACGTGTGTTTCTGTCCCCCGCCGAGAGCCACTCCAATCTAGCACGTTGCCTCCACATGAGTTCTTCTCTATGGTACAACTCAACTAGTTTTTCGTTGATTTTCAGCTCTATATGAGTCGGTGCTATCCGACTCGGATCTGCTCGCAGGTGTTCCAGCTCCAGCTTCAACTGTTTGATCTCCTTACGGACAGACCTGAAAGTGTTTCTATTCCATGTGATCAGCTCCGCCGAGATGTTCCGCAGTTTGTTCCTCAGCTCCTCCATACATACAGCTGGGTCCCCTGCTGTCCAACTCACCGTAATTGTATCCTTCCATGTCTCATGGGTCTCCCACATCACCTCATATTTGAAATCTCTCTTATGATTTTGTGGCGCTGTCCCTTGTAAATTTAACAAGATAGGACTGTGATTTGACGTGGCTGCTGTCAGGTGTTTCACGTATGCATTTGGGTACCTTTCATTCAGTTCAGCAGTGGCTAAAGCCCGGTCTAGGCGCACACGGGTGTAGCTCCCACCCGTCACCTTTTTCTCGTATGTCCAGAAAGGTCCTTGATAGCCAATATCCATCAACATGCAAACATCGACAGCATCTCGCAAACCTTGAATCTGAGCATTACTACGTTCTACTACTCCAACTTGTTCATCCGGACGTAGGACTTTATTGAAATCGCCAACACACACCCACGGAAGCTCGCTCAAAGTGCTTATTCCCTTCAACACATCCCACGCTTGGTAGCGTAAGTGTGTTTGTGCCTCTCCATAAAATAGTGTCATTCTCCATGGGTCATCACCCGGTTCCTCCGCTGAGCAATCAATATGATACACCGAAAAACCAAGAATCTCAATCTTTATTGGATTATTCCAGAAAATTCCTAACCCACCACTTCTGCCTTGACTACTTACAGCATAGCTATTATCATAACCAATTGTTCCTGCTAAATTTTCTACCCTAGTCCTTTCTATTTGTGTTTCAACGACGCAAAGCAGGGTAGGGGCAAAATTCCTCGCGAGATCGCGAAGCTCTCTAACTGTCGCAGCTTTGCCCGCACCGCGACAGTTCCAGCTTAAGATACTCATTGCGCCTGGCGGCGCTCCTCGAAGGAGCCCGCCGATGAGGCATTCATATGATTTTTTTGTCGCATTCTCTTCTCTATCTCCAACCAACTCCAGCGGCCTTCCTGCTTCAGCTTCGTTGCTCCCCTTCTTAGGCCTCTTATACTCCTTTCTTGGTGACACATAGACAGGCGGGAGCGGTGGAACTAGAGTCTGGTTATCTCTGACCACCAGTGATTGCGAGGTCTCTGACCCTCCTTTGGACAGACTAGTCTCCGACGAACTCACCATATTTTCAACAGAAGTGTGTTTGTTTGACGGAAGAACCTCCGTTGTCTCCAGTCCCACGGCGGCCGTATCTGCTGCTAAATCTTCCTTCGATCCCTCCTTCGGGGCCGCCCTGTTCTGAGTCTGGTTCTGCTTGGCATTAAAACGCCAACTCTGGCTTGGATCAAACGGTTCACGGCCCCTCCCATGTCCTCCTGTCCAATTTCCTCCTCTGCCTCGCTGTGGTGCAAAGTTACCACGATTGGGCTGCCTGAAGCGTACATTGTTAGCTAAGATAAAATCCCCCCATTCAAAACTGGACTAATCATGCTCCCCTTCTCCACACTCCTCATGCCAATGGCCAAATTCCCCACAGTTGTAGCAGAAGGTAGGCAACTTTTCATATTTCACCTGGTATTTGATCCTCTCCTCCCCCTTTCTGCCAGTGACAAAACGCTTGATTTTGGCATTGATGTCGATCTTCACCTTTACCCTCACAAACTCACCAAAAAAGCCTGTTGGGAGCTTGAGCTGGACTTCTTCTACCTCCCCGATGCACGATGCCAGGCCTCTTACTGCTGGTTCAATCAAGAACTTGTCCGGGAGACGACGGATCTGGGCCCAAACCGCTAGCTTGTCCAGCTTGAAAGTATCAAGGTTTCTGAAGCCATCATACTCCTCCATGATTACAGCCTGCTCCCTGAACAGCCATGGTCCATCGATCATAGCCTTCTTCCAATCTCCTAAACATCCAAACTGCGCTGTGAACAGGTTTGCTTCGATCCTCCTCCATACCACCTATTTCGCAGGATTCCAGGCCGCCCTCATATCATTGTATAGCGCGTTAGGGCTGAAAGTTCTCGTCGTATGTACCCTCACAATCGCAAGCCACTTCGCCGGCTCCATCATATCCGGCAATTCTTCCTCCCAGATGAAATCATCCTCCTCCTCCTGCAGGGTGAGCCTCGCCAGCAACCCTTCCGCCGACTCCTTCCCCTGTTTGTTCTGCGATCTTGAACTGTCCCCCATCTCTATCAATCCGATCTCGGTGCCGCGAAACCCTAGCTGACCCATAGTCCAAGGCCGGGCAGGATCACAGGGATCCCCCTTTGTCAGCCCGAGACCAGGGTAGTCGGATCTGGCCCGGAGCGGAGCTAAAGGTAAATTCCGGCAGCGGCCGCCGGAAGAGGTCTAAACCCTAAGTTTATCGCCTTAGGGGAAGAGAGCATTCTTCTTGGTAATTATCGCTGCCGAGATTGTTCTCTCCTGACGGCGGAACAGGTGTGGTGGGGTTGGGCGCTGTTGGTTGGACTGGGCTGAAGCCTCTGCATACAAGCGGGCCAAGCATATACTAATATTCTTGGACTTTGTTTTCTGTTTTTTTTTTCTAAAATATTTGAGATTGCATTTTTCACTTTCACTTTGTTTTTTTTCGAACAGAGCCAAACAGAGCGGCCGCGTGTTTTCCTGTTTCCAGTTTTCACTTTCCCTGTTTATTTGTCTCAAAAAAAACTTTCTCTATTTATTTGCCTAAAACAAAATTTCTCTGTTTATTATTTTTCCTTTTACACTTTAGTCCTTAAACATTTCAGGTTTTATAATGTATCTTTTCTTTTGTTCCTCCGATCCGTCTTCCTCCCCTCCTCCCTCGCACCATCGCCGTCTGTCTTGTTTCCTCTGGCGCCGCCCCTCGTGTCGGTCCTGGCTTTATGTCCGGTTGTTGTTTTTCCACCTTCTCTCCTTCGTTGGTCATCTTATCCTATGCTCTGCGGCTACCGTGTTTTCCGTCGGTTAGCATCGACTGTCCTCTTTGTTGTTCAATGTTTTCAGTTTCTTTTCCCCATCATATTTCTGAGTGATGGAGTTTTATGGGATAATTACGGGTGGGGGCTCCCAGTACTACTAAAACGACAGCTTTCAACTCGTTTATACAATATATTTATTGAATAAATTCTTAGTAAATCTATCATTATACAACATATTTTATCGAAGCAACATATTGCTTTGCAGCTATGTCTTACCTTCTTGCTGCACGGCAACTAGCCCTTGTCCCCTTGGTTATGTTTGTCCAGGTCAGTTCACTATTATCTAGGATTCCTTTCATAAAACTTTATTTACTCCAAAGGACGTCACCTGTGGAATACCGAGAAAATTTAGTGCACAAACGCGATAAAACTCCTCAAAGCCTGCCATGTAGGCACAACATAACTATCAAAATTATCACATAAATTGGACTAATCAACTCCCCCAAGATAAAAGGTTTGCTCGTCATGAGCAAATGCCGCAGCTTGTAAGAAAGAGGTCATCTTTATTATGAGATGCGGATAATCGAAATGAATGACTCCAATACATAATTCCAGAATTTGCCTCGTATGAGCAATCTTGTTGTGACTATCATATTTCCATCCTAATTAGACGAGCATGAAGGTTTCCACACCTTACTATCAATCAGTTAAGAGACGTGTTCCAACTCTATGTGATAATTCACCCATCTTTTAGACGAGTAATTGAGATGCTTTATTTCTTAAGAGGTAGAACCATATCCAAAACAATGTTAGTTTCACTTTGATCCGGCCTATCCTTGACTGGATCAAAATCTATGTCTTTTTCTTTGCGAGGAAGTGAAAAGGTCCATTTGTTAAGAGAACTCTTGAAAGGGTTGAAATTCAAATGTTAGCCAGCTCATGGAGGCTTTGGGCACACATCATCAGAGAGGAGAAAAATATGTCCCGGTAGCAAAATAGCTACTTTTTTGGGGGAAGCACAAGATGATTGTAAGATTTTTTTTCTCTCTCACGTCACTACAAGTTAGCCAGCTTTTATGTTGAGCAATGTGCAGTTCTATAACAATTTGATTTAACTGAACTAAAGTTTTTGCCATCACCAGAGTTTTAGAACACACTCCCTCTGCTCCTAAATACATGACATTTTGGTAGTTCAATTAAACTACCAAAACGTCGTATATTTAGGAACGGAGGGGGTACATAAGTATAACTGATGAAAAAAAACTTAAATTCAGAGTGCGTAACTATTACAGAAAAACAGGAGGATCGCTCCCGGCTCCATTTTCATCATGAAGCCCATGATCAGGCGCCCAAGTACAGCATTCCAACGCAAGAGTAGTTCAGATGGAGACAGTTGGACCGCCATCCCCTTCCACCTCGTTTACATACGGCTGAAGAGGAGCTGGGTTTGGGAACAGACTGCACAACGAAATACAGCAGAAACAGAACAAAGGGGGCTGGGATCCCCTGTCTATTTCGATCTCTGTACGCGCACGGTATGAAGATTAAAACGAAAATTACCGCAAATAACTTCTCTGCTGAGAAATTTTTTAGTGGCATAACAAGTTGCTGGTGACCAGATTCAAATAGAAAGAACCAACGACCCCATTGCATTCATATTCATCGCCTTCCACTGAGGAACTGACTACAGAGACCGATAGATCAACAGACGCACTCTGACGAACTGACTGCATTCAGATCCATCGCCTTCCACTAACTACACAGACCGATGGACCAACAACGCACGCACTCAGAAACGAAACCATAGCACCAGAACAGCAGCTAGCAGAGTCAGAGTCGATGGAGATTGGAGATTGGAGCAGCGGGCGCAGGTCAGCCGCCGAATCCGTAGAGGGTGCGCCCCTGACGCTTGAGCGCGTAGACGACGTCCATGGCGGTGACGGTCTTGCGGCGGGCGTGCTCGGTGTAGGTGACGGCGTCGCGGATGACGTTCTCCAGGAAGATCTTGAGCACGCCGCGGGTCTCCTCGTAGATGAGCCCCGAGATGCGCTTCACGCCGCCCCTGCGGGCAAGACGGCGGATCGCCGGCTTGGTGATGCCCTGGATGTTGTCGCGCAGCACCTTCCGGTGGCGCTTGGCGCCGCCCTTGCCGAGGCCCTTCCCTCCCTTGCCGCGGCCGGACATCTTCGCTTCTGAGTGTGTGCTGCTGGTGGTGGTGGTGGTTGCGGCGGTGTGGTGGCGAGGTGAGTTGGATGGCGCTCGGGCGTGGGGGATTTGTAGCTGCGAGGTTTCCGGCGATGAGAAGGGCACGATCCGCGTGATGCGCGGTGTGGGCCGTCGGATGGGTGATGGATGGCTGTGAGTGGGGAGACTGGGTGGCGCGGATCGGTGACGTGGCGGGAGCGGGAGCGGGGGGCGTGGGCGGAAGTGAGCACGCTCATATAAAGACTATTTGTTTCTCAAAGAAAATGTAAAGAAAATTTCAACAGGTTTTGTGAATCACCCGGATTTTTTTATTCGTTTCCACTCGGGTTTTGTCTAGTTTTTTTACATTTTCGTAAAGAATGTTTATGAAATTTTCAGAAATTATGAACTTTTTTTAACCATTTTTTGAAATCATCACCATTTTGAAATTTTGAACATAATTCACGAACGATTTAAATTCATGAACACTTTCAGAATTTATAAATATTTTTAAAGTTCATGAACTTTTCTATTTCAACAACTAACACAAAATGTGATATCTACTTTTTCTGTGGGAGAGCATACAACAGAGGAACGAGCAAAAAAAAACGAGTCGACCGAGTGGTTTGAGTGTCGGTCGAGCGTGTGCTATAGAGCCATCTTCGCCTTAAGCGCTAAATAGGAGCTCCCAAGTTTTGGTGTCAACAAATATAAACTTGGGAGCGTTCCCAGGGTTCTCCACGGGGCCGAAGTGAAAGCAAGGCCCCTTTCTTTGGGCTACAAATTCCTGAGAATGTGAATTCTTGAGAATGAGTTATGGCTGTAGATTTTTAGGGATCAAATGGGGGGTGTCAAAAAGCAGATTGGTGTTGTTTACGTTGTTATTCGGGTTGTAGGAGTTGTTTGGGTTTGTGAAGTGTTAATAACTTTCCTGAATGTTGAGTACGATTTTATATGTCGATTAAGTTCAAATTAGTTGTTTCAACTTGATAAAGTGATAATGTTGGTATGATCATTGGTACGAGCACGTTTGCCCGTACCATGTGTCGTCTTCTCCTCTGGATGTGTCCCGGCGCCTCCCGTTGACTTGCCTTGTTCACCACACTTCATGTTTTGTTCTATGTGACAATATTATTCCATGTTTGAGCTCATTTTCTATGGAAACACGTTAAACAATGGATTTTCTCAATTTCTTGCATCCATTAGTCATTAGTAGCAATATTTGCAGTGATTTTTCGGTAATTTTGGGATTATCTGGTTTAAACACTGGTGGAATAAACACAAAAATGTTGCTATCACACATGTGTGTGTAGTGCTAAATACTCTCCAGTTGGAAATAATTTGGAAGCTGGCCCGAAGAAGGGATTATCCTTCACTTGGCAGAGTATTTTTGAGGGTATTAAAACTTTCAAAAGGGGTTGTATATAGCGCGTGGGGACATGTTCACAAATAAATATCTAGCAAGATCCTTGCATTGGATCCCTTCAAGCGCAACCCGGAGAATTATTACACCAAGGGGTGCAACTATGCTGACGAAAAGTTGAAGAATCGAATATCTCATACGTGATGCTTTCTCTGCCATTTATGTTAAGCGTATTCTGCAACTTCCGCTTAATGTTCAAGTCATTGAAGACTTTGTTGCCTAGAATTATACTCGCTCATGATCTTTTTAAGTTCAATCGGCGTACCATAGAGAATTTGCTCATCAATATGGAGGTCGCGATGAGGTCTGATGGGCAGAGAAATATCCATATTAATATGATTTGGAAGGAGCATTGCGGTTGGGATTTCCAAGAAAGGTTAGACACTTTGTCTAGTAGTTTCTTTGGGTACCCTCCCCTACTATGGAACTCTAGCGGGGCGCCACATCCCATGCTCAGTCCAATGCCCCATTTGCCTCGTCGGATATGAAGACGTCCATCATTTTTTGTACTTGTCGGCAAGCGAAGAACATTTGGTATGAGTTGGGCTTGTTTGAGATTATACAACAAGCGAAACGATGGAAGATCCCTCAGGCTTAGTCACTATGGAAATTTTGCCAAGATTGAATCCAGTCTCCTGGAGCTGCCTATGGCGGAGCTCATTGTAATCGCAGCGTACTTGTGGTGACAACGCCGACAATTTATCAAAGGGAAAACGGTGCAGTTACCTGGTAGATTTGTGATATCAATTAAGGCACGAGCAACAAATTTCATTAGATCTTTGACCCCTAAATAACCCGTCAGAGAGAGTGATCACATGTGGAAGAAGTCGAGCTACGGAATTATAAAATTCGTGTTGATGCCTCATTTCATTCTAAAACTTTGTTGAGTGCTACTGGAGTTGTTGCTCGAGATGATCGGGTAACTTTTATAGCGGCGACTACATGATCCCCCCCCCCACCCATGTGAGTACTATTGATTTAGCATAAATTATTGCTCTCATGAATGGCTTATACCTCGCAGCAAATATTGGGTGTACTAGTCTGGTTTTGGAGTCAGATTGCTCCTTTGCCATTGATGTTTTGATCCAACAGGATGCATATGTTAGACTGGATGTGGCGACTATCATGGAGACTAAGCAACTAAGTATGGACTTTGCAAAGTCTATTATCAACACTACTACCCGGAGGCAAATGAAGTTGTGGATGGCTTAGCAAAAAACTCTTTTAGCACCAGTTCTTCAAGCTTTTGGGAATCTTCAATCTTTGACTTTATTTCTCACCACATGTTAAACAATATGACCATTATTTGAGGAATATAGTTTTCTTATTGTCAAGAACAAAATGAACTCTCTAAAGAGTATCCAAATTGAATATAACTAGCTAATTGCTCGTGTGTTACAACGGAGGCATATATATTGTAGCGGCTCAACACCAATCATGTCCGACATAGATCTTACACTCATTATATTCTAGATTTCGGTAAGATTTGATTTGATTTGAGTATTTGTAGGGTAGACAAGATAAGTTTTATTTGGCGGAGTTTTTTTAATAATATTTGATTTTATTTCGGTATTGATAGGGGAATGCAAGTTTTTTTTATTTCGTTAATGTTTTGATAAGATTTGATTTGTGAGTATGTGTAACTCAAAGAAATGAAAGCTTTGATTTTGCCAAGGTTTCTATAAGATTTGATTTGATCGATTGAGTTAATGCACGATGTGGGCAGGGGGGTCCAGGGGAGGGGGAGTTGGACGTACAAACGTACATCCTAACTCGTCTTTAATAGTAGACAATTAGTGACATTTCCATAGAATTGTGGGACCCACTAGTAATAGTAATACTTTGGTGCTGCTCTAATTATATTTTTTGTTTAAAAATCCATCAATACCTGGTTTGGGTGGCGTGTATGCTTCCGGCATCGACCACGTGCCCCTGGCTGTTCTTCCAATATCCCAAGACGCGCAAGTTTGGTGTGGAAAGCGAGGCATAATAATGACAGTCGGCACCATGGGGATGTTCGGGTCTTTCTGGCTGAAGATGAGCTCCAGTCCACCTTGTCCAAAAACCATTTGTCCAAAACGGAAAGAAACTAATGCGAGAAGGTCCACTCCTGGCTGGACAAAACAGAAAGAAACAAACGCGAGGACGTAAAAAACGACAAGTGCAGAGTAAATCGGGTGGAGAAATCCTTTGCATGAACGATGAGTAAATGGGCAAAAATCATAAATTTGACCTGTGGACGAAAAAAATTCATAAAATGAACTGTTGACAAAGCAATTTCATCCGGCTGACTTTTTTTTAGCGTCCGACATCTAGCCGCCACACTATACTATGCAGCACCTGACTGATAGACGCTACACACCTGGCCAACGTCGCACTCTAAATTGTTTAAAAATTACTAAGTCAATATGCAACGTCTGAGATCTAATCGTTACACTAGGCGCTGCACGGGTCGACTCAAACGCTGCAATCGATCGATTGGAGTAGGACGCGGCGGTCTATGTTGCCTTAGCGATGTGATGCGATATGATATAGTAGTAGCTCTAGTAGTACTTGAGTAGTTAAAAAATGGTTACTGCACACCCTTGGACAAATGTAGTGCACACGGTCACGTGAAGGCCGTGACTGTACCTATGACCGAAACACAGTGACGGCACATGGCGAGGCAGTCAACAAATGCAGGTGTGGAAAGAGATGTGTAGTCAAACTCAGGAAATCCTGCTATGCTAGCGCGTCGGGTCGCACGCTAGTGCAACGCCTAGATGCTAGACGCTGCATAGCGCCTAGCTCTCAGGCGTTGCATATTGACTTAGTAATTTTTATGTAGTTTGAGATACGACGCTGTCAGACGTGTAGCGTCTGTTACTCAGACGCTGCACAGTGTAGTGTGGCGCCTAGATGTTGGGCGCTACACAAAAAAGTCAGCTGGATGATTTTTTTATTATTAACAGTTCACTTTGTGAATTTTTTTCATTCACAGGTTAAATTTATGATTTTTGCCGAGTAAATGTGTCATCCAAGAGTGGTGGTCAGAGAGGGAAGATGAATGACGTATGAGAGAGGACATGGGTAGTGTATAAAAGAGGGTTTGGTCATCACCGGTTGTCTCTCACGTTTTCCGAGGCATGCAGTTGAGTGGCACACGTGGGTCACTAGAGCATCGTGGAAAACCAATCGGTCCAAGAGCGGCCAGATGCGAGAGGATCAAAGAACAATCGATACCGGCGTCCTGCGAGAAAAAAAGGTTGTTTTGATGACTTTTTGTTGGTCGTCACACCGCTCGAGAGACGGCTAACTCGTGGGCTGTAGCATTAAAGTTACACGAGTAGTACATATATTTCATCAATAGAGAAGGAGACTACTTATTGTTTGACAAATTACTGCAGACACTTGTACGTCGTGGGTAACAAAACAAACACGCCTTCTCGTATACCGTGCTATTGATATCCGTGACACAATCATCGCTCTACCGCTTACATAACCCGTCAGGCGGCCTAGCATGAAGCTAGTGCACCTAACACGGTAAACCGCAACAGTAAAATTCAGTTACGACTAATTGATAGGCTGTGGTGTACGATGTTAGTACCGACAACGCCGTGGCGGATATCGGAAGGAAGGACGTGTCCGTGAGGTGCCACGTAGATGTGCGGATGAATAACCCCATTGACCGTCGACGGTCGAAGACGGCACGCGGCTTGGGCTGCCGCGTCTGGCGGGCAGTCGTTTGTGCAGGAGGAGATGAATGTGGTTGAGTGCAAAATAAGGGAAGGCGAGTAAATACGGAAATGTTTGTTTGGGGTCCAAAACGTCCAAATGCACCGCGTCCGACTCCAAGCGTCCAAAACGGAAAGAAGCTAACGCGAGAACGTGGCCCTGCCTGGACGAAGCGGAAAGAAACGAACGCGGGAGGGCCGAAAACGGCAAAGCGCGGAGCAAATCGGGTGGAGAAATCATTCGCATTCACGCCGAGTAAATGCGCCGGAGAGCTGTAGCGAGGCAGGCAGCTGATGAGCCTGGCTGGCTATAGCCTGCTGCGTCTACGCGTTCGTCAGACCCTGCCTGTATATAATTAGCCGGCGGGAGCGCCTCAGCAGGCGCAAGGGATCCGTCGTCGTCTACCGCTCGCTCTCGCGCCGGCGTCAGGAGGATCGATCTGGTCGCCGCCGCGTCTGCTTCAGACCAGACCCTCTCCTCGCCCCCCGGCCCCGGTACGATCTATCCCTCTTCATTTCTTCCGTCGACTTCTCCTTGCCACTCGTTTTCTCTGGATTTCCCACGATTTTGTCCGGCCGTGCGGTGGTCGTTCATACGAAATCGTACTTGCGAATTCCGGTTTGTCTAGTGTTTTGAGTTTTGAGTTTTGATTTTTGACGACCCAATCCTCCTGGATCCATGAGGATCTGTTGTGGATCACTCTAATTAAAATCCCTTATTGCTCTCGTAAAGTCTTCAAAAACCAGATCCACCACCGCACTAAAGACTTAAACCCTTCCTTGTTTCAGCAGCTTCCTTGGCAGGTTGTGGTGGTTGACAAGAGACGAGGCGAGATCATGTCGGTGGAACCTGCCGAGGGCGCGGGGGAGACGCTGGCGCGCCACGACTCGCTCTACGGGGACGCCGAGAAGGTCTCCGGCGACAGGCGCCACGGCTCCGGGGTCAGCGACCAAATCATCCATCATCTTGTTGACTTACTTAACCTGTCCCACGGCCGGCTGCTGTGCTGTGTCTGACTGTATGCATGCATGCAGGCAAGCTGGAGGCAGACGGTGTTGCTGGCGTTCCAGAGCATCGGCGTGGTGTACGGCGACCTCGGGACGTCGCCGCTCTACACCTACTCGGGCACCTTCCCGGGCGGCATCCGGCACCCGGACGACATCCTCGGCGTCCTCTCCCTCATCCTCTACACCCTCATCCTCCTGCCCCTGCTCAAGTACGTCTTCATCGTCCTCTACGCCAACGACAACGGCGACGGTGAGCACCACCACCTTGTTCTATATATAATCTTCTTCTTGTGTTTGTTCATGGACATGCATGCCATTGTATTAACTGTGAATGGTGTATGTAGGGGGCACGTTCGCGCTCTACTCGCTCATCTCGCGGTACGCCAAGATCCGGATGATCCCCAACCAGCAGGCCGAGGACGCGTCCGTGTCCAACTACAGCATCCCGGAGCCCAGCTCCAAGACCAAGAGGGCGCAGTGGGTGAAGCAGAGGCTCGAGTCCAGCAAGGCCGCCAGGATCGCGCTCTTCACCGTCACCATCCTCGGCACCTCCATGGTCATGGGCGACGGCTCCCTCACGCCCGCAATCTCTGGTACTACCTACTCTACGTACATTCAGCAACTTCCTAGATTTGAATAGTATAACCGGTTAATCTGACGCTTGATGGCTGTGTGTGCTGATGCAGTGCTCTCTGCGGTGAGCGGGATCAGGGAGAAGGCGCCCAACTTGACCCAATGTACGAACCTATGTTTTTGTACTACTAACATTTGTCAAGAGCTGTCGGCCAGCGAACTGAACTGAATGTGGTTTGTTGTATCTTGTATGTGAAAACAGTGCAGGTGGTGTGGATCTCGGTGGCCATCCTCTTCCTGCTCTTCTCGGTGCAGCGCTTCGGCACGGACAAGGTGGGCTACTCCTTCGCGCCCATCATCCTGGTGTGGTTCGTCCTCATCGCCGGCATCGGGGCGTACAACCTCGCCGCCCACGACGCCACCGTGCTCAGGGCCCTCAACCCCATGTACATTGTGGACTACTTCCGAAGGAACGGCAAGCAGGCGTGGCTCTCTCTCGGGGGCGTCGTCCTCTGCACCACAGGCACGTAATTCAACTTCAGTCAGATGATGCATGCCTTTCTTTCTTTCTACTAATCATTTATTTCCCTGCGCAGGCACGGAGGCCATGTTTGCTGACCTTGGCCATTTCAACATCAAGGCCATTCAGGTTCGCCACTAGCTACCATTTTTTCACTCCATTTGTGCTATTGATCTGTGGTACATTACTAGTTCAGAGCAGCTCCATATGCATGGACTGAAGTTTTCTTCATTTTCTGGCCTGTTTAATTTGCAGCTGAGCTTCAGCTTCATCATCTTCCCCTCCGTGGCGCTATGCTACATGGGCCAGGCATCCTACCTGCACAAATTCCCGCAAGACGTCGCCGACACCTTCTACAAGTCTATCCCAGCGGCGATGTTCTGGCCGACGTTCATCGTGGCCATCCTGGCGGCCATCATTGCGAGCCAAGCCATGCTGTCCGGCGCGTTCGCCATCCTGTCCAAGGCGCTCTCCCTCGGCTGCTTCCCGAGGGTGCAGGTGGTGCACACCTCCAAGAAGTACGCCGGGCAGGTGTACATCCCGGAGATCAACTTCCTCATCGGCGCCGCCAGCATCGTCGTCACCCTCGCATTCCAGACCACCACCAACATCGGCAACGCCTACGGGATCTGCGTCGTCATGGTCTTCTCCATCACCACGCACCTCATGACCGTCGTCATGCTGCTCGTCTGGAAGAAGAACATCGCCTTCATCGCCGCCTTCTACGTCGTCTTCGGGGCCACCGAGATGCTCTACCTCACCTCCATCCTCTCCAAGTTCGCCGAGGGAGGCTACCTGCCCTTCTGCTTCTCGCTGGTGCTCATGGCGCTCATGGCCACCTGGCACTACGTCCACGTCTGCCGCTACTGGTACGAGCTCGACCGCATCGTGCCGGCCGCCAAGCTCGCGGCGCTCCTGGGTCGCCCCGACGTGCGCCGGGTGCCCGGCGTCGGCCTGCTCTACTCGGAGCTCGTCCAGGGCGTCCCTCCCGTGTTCCCGCGCCTCGTCGACAAGATGCCGTCGGTGCACGCCGTCTTCGTCTTCATGTCCATCAAGAACCTCCCCATCCCGCGGGTGGCCGCCGCCGAGCGCTTCATCTTCCGGAGGGTCGGCCCCGCCGAGCACCGCATGTTCCGCTGCGTGGCGCGTTACGGCTACACCGACCAGATCGAGGCCGCCAAGGACTTCTCCGATTCCCTCCTCGACGGCCTCAAGCTGTTCGTCCATGAGGAGGCCGCCTTCTCCTGCAGCCAGCACACCGACGACAACGACGGCGACGGTGCTCTGCGGGCGGCGCAGGCGGCGGCCGCGGAGGAGGAGAAGCGGTTCATCGATGCGGAGCTGGAGCGCGGAGTGGTGTACCTGACCGGCGAGGCGGACGTGGTGGCCGCGCCGGGGTCATCGCTGATCAAGAGGATCGTGGTCAACTACGTCTACACCTTCCTGAGGAAGAACCTCAGCGAGAGCCACAAGGCGCTCGCCATTCCCAAGGATCAGCTGCTCAAGGTCGGGATCACCTACGAGATATAGAACATCAATCAATCCTTGCGCGTTTTCTAGTGTCTTGCTCGGCGTTTCTTTTGCAGAACTTGTTGATGATGACGACTTATTTTAGCGCGAATGGATTAGCAGTGTAAACCTCTGAATTCTGCATTGCTTGGATGATCCTGTACACCACTTGCGGAAAAATCTTATGGATTGCCTGCGTGCTGATGTGGCATGGTTTAATTAGGAATAACTCACTAGTGCAGTGTGCATCGACCCGCAAATTTGCTCCCAGATTGGACAGGGACCGGTCCGCAAACACGGATGCGGAAATCAGACATCTAACGCTATCATGTATATATCCGTCAGTAAAAGGCAATTTGAAATTTAAATAAAAGACCGATCCATAACGTGCGTAGAACACACCAATGCCGAATCACATGCCCGATAACAACGAGAAAGAGACAAGTATACTTAAGTTTTTATATACCCAATCACAAAAGAATAATAGTCCGGCAGTCCCTGCAAATAATTTAGATTTTCTGCCCTGTCGAACTGGCAATCCGAGCCTCCTCCACACTCAAGGAGCCGTTGCCGCCGTGTATGCCGCCTCCGCCCCCTTTCTCTGCCGCCTCCTCCTCCTCCTCCTCCTTGCCGCTGCCTCCAACTCATCTTTCTGCTGCTGCAACATCTTGCAGCAGACGGCTTGCACGATCATTCTCGCGTCGGCATCCGAAGACTCCTCCTTGCCGAGGACTACTGGAATTTTCCTCTTTGCCGATTGTTAGGCTCTTTGCCGAGTGCATTATGTCGGGCACTCGGCAATAGTATCTTTGCCGAGTCCCAAGCAGAAAGTACTCGGCAAAATAGCGAAACTCGGCAAACAGGTACTTTGCCGAGTGTCGTGGACAAAACACTCGGTAAAACAATAAAACACGGCAAACAGGGTCTTTACCGAGTGCGACACTCGGCAAAAGGGGGTCTTTACCGAGTGCTACACTCGGCAAAAGTGGGTCTTCACTACGCTGCACGGTTTTAACTGTACAGGTTGCATACGACCTCGGATGAAGATGTTCCAAAAATCAAAGTTGTTCATTTTGACGAGACCTAAATTTTTCATGTTGAGAACTTTTTCATTTGAGGTCATATTAATTACACTTTTTGCCATGTAAATGTTTGGTCTCAAATGACCAATGTGATGGCCATGTTTATTGCATAGTTTATGATAATGTGGTGAAGTTGGCCATATAGGTGCATATTGCCATTACAAACAGTGTTGCAAAATAAAGTTTCCAACTTTTTTTTTTACAAAAGAACCATTTTCGATTTTCTAAGAATAAGAAATGAGTATTTTTTGTGAAGTAAGTACAAAAATAGTGTGCAAAATGGCACTAGTCCAATTATCACAGTAAGTAGACCATATTTTATGCACAATTCGTTCACAAAACGGGCTATCGTGTATGAACAGTTATGGTTTCAAGTCAAATGACCAAGGTAATGGCCATATTCATTGCATAATCTTTTATAATATGCCCAAATTAGACACATAGGTGACTATTGACATTACAAACAATGTTGCCAAATAGAGTTTCCAACTTTTTTGTACAAAAAAATCCTTTTTCATTTTCTAAGTGTCAAAATTGGGTATTTTTTGTAAAGTAAGTACAAAAAATAGGGTCCGAAATGGCACCACTCAAATTATTGCAGTAAGTAGACCATATCTTATGCACAATTCACAAGTTTCATGGATTTTCTAGTTTTCTGGCTACTTTCGCACATTTAAATGACTTTATGTCAATTTCCCGAAAGTAAGTCAAAATTGAACTGCAAGTGTGTGATAGCTCAGTCATAAAAATTGGCAAAAAATATTTTTAAGTACACAAGTAGTCATTATATGGGAGAACCACTTAGAGTTTGAGAGTTTCGACCCCTTGTGATGAATTGCCATGTCGACTATTTTGACCCCGTTTTGGAAAAAAATGAAAGAAAAAGAATACAAGTTTAAAAAATGCAATCCTTTCGCATGGAGTCTTTTTATGTGTACTAGTTACGAGGAAAAATGCCAAACTTTCAATATAACAAATTTGAAAAAAGAATCCTTCACAAAACGGACTACCGTGTATGAACATTCGTGGTTTTCAAGTCAAAGGACCAAGGTGATGGCCATATTCATTGCATAGTCTATTCTAATGTTCCCAAATTAGACACATAGGCGCATCTGACATTACAATCAATGTTGCCAAATAGATTTTTCAACTTTTTTTTACAAAAGAATAAATTTTTATTTTCTAAGTGTAAACAATGGGTGTTTTTTGTGAGGCAAGTACAAAAAACAGGGTGCAAAATTGCACCACTCCAATTATCACAGTAAGTAGACCATACTTTATGCACAATTCCCAAGTTTCATGAATTTTCTAGTTTTCTAGCTACTTTCACACATTTAAACGACTTTATGTTGATTTCCCAAAAGTAATTCAAATTTGAACCACAAGTGTGTGATAGCTATGTCCTAAAAATTTTAAAAAATATTTTTAGGTACACAAGTAGTCATTATATGTAAGAACCACTTAGAGTTTTGAGAGATTTGACCCCTTTCCATGAATAGTCATGCCGACCATTTTGACCCCGTTTTGGAGAAAATAAAAGAAAAAGAATACAAGTTCAAAAAATGCAATAATTTCCAATGGAGTCATTTTATGTGTACTAGTAGCGAGGAAAAATTTCAAACTTGCAATATGACAATGTTGAAAAAAAAAATCTTCACAAATCGGCATCGCAAGTATAAACATTTATGACTTTCAAGCCAAGTGACTATGGCGAAGGCCATATTCATTGCAAATTTTGTGATAATGTGTTGAAAATTGGCACATAGGTACATCTCGCCAATAAAAACAATGTTGCCAAATAGATTTTAGAATTTGTTGTACAAAAAAAATCATTTTTTTTCATTTTCTATGTGTCAAAAACTAGATTTTTTATTTGCAAAAAGGCAAATGAAGTAAGAAAATTGTTTTATTCTAAGTTTCAAATTTTTCGTGGCAACTATTACATGTGAAAGGACTAAGTGTGAAAGGATTTGATTTTTTGAAATTTTATTCATTTTCTTTTTTAATTTTTAGAATGGACAAAGAAGCACACATTCAGCTGCTTGCTTCTGATTGGCCAATGCTTGAAGTCATGGATCGATGACATGGCATGTCCTGATTGGTGCTCCTGGTTCATGTCTCTCTCCCTTATCTCCTCAAGTGCACAGCCGCAGCCAGCACCTCACGCCTCATCTCTTCGCTGCCTCGCCGGAGTCGCCGCTCCTCGCCGGAGACGCCGCTCCTCGCGCCGCCACAGGTCCTGTCCCCTTCTTCTTCTTCTTCTTCTTCTTCTCCTTCACCCAAGCAGCAGCAGCAGGCTACACTCGCTGCTCCTTGCCGGACAGCAGCGGCGCAGCCGCAAGCATCGGCCGAAGCACCAAGCAGCAGCAAGCACGCGCAAGCAACAACAGCCCCGGCCGCCGCCGCTGCTCCTCTTCCTCGGCCACGACAGCAACAGGTGGTCAAGCACGTGTGCAAGCACCATCAGTCCGGTGGCTTTGACGCAAGACATGAGGAGGCGGCTGCTCCGTGCAACACTGCATCTCGCCGTCCTCCTCTCGATCTGTGCCTTCCCTGAACGTCGGAGGCATGTGCGCAGCTCACCAACGCGGCCATTGCGACACTACGGCGACCACCACTCCAGTCCTAGTAGGATTCGGCCCCACCCTTTTTTCCTTCTACCGGAGGAGGAAAAGGGGAAGGAGAGGGAGTAGGAGAAGGAAAGGGGGTGGCGCCCCCTTCCCAAGTCCAATTCGGCCTCCTCCCTTGTGGGGGGCGCACCAGCCCCCTGTGGGCTGGTTAGCCTCCTTCCTATGGCCCATAAGGCCCATATCTTTCCCTGGGGGTTCCGGTAACCTCCCGGTACTCCGGAAAAATGCCCGAATCACTCGGAACCATTCCGATGTCCGAATGCAACCTTCCAATATATGAATCTTTACCTCTCGACCATTTCGAGACTCCTCATCATGTCCGTGATCTCATCCGGGACTCCGAACAAACTTTGGTACATCAAATCACATAACTCATAATACAAATCATCATCGAACGTTAAGCGTGCGGACCCTACGGGTTCGAGAACTATGTAGACATGACCGAGACACATCTCTGGTCAATAACCAATAGCGTAAACTGGATGCTCATATTGGCTCCTACATATTCTACGAAGATCTTTATCGGTCAAACCGCATAACAACATACGTTGTTCCCTTTGTCATCGGTATGTTACTTGCCCGAGATTCGATCGTCGCTATCATCATACCTAGTTCAATCTCATTACTAGCAAGTCTCTTTACTCGTTCTGTAATGCATCATCCCGTGACTAACTGATACGTCTCCAACGTATCTATAATTTATGAAGTCTTCATGCTATTATAGTATCAATCTTAGATGTTTTATATGCATTTATATGCTATTTTATATGATTTTTGGGACTAACCTATTAACCTAGAGCCCAGTGCCAGTTTCTGTTTTCTCCTTGTTTTTGAGTTTTACAGAAAAGGAATATCAAACGGAGTCCAATTGACGTGCCAATTTTTGACGATTTTTTATGGACCAAAAGAAGACCCCGGAGTAAAGGAGTTGGGCCAGGAGAGTCCCGGGGCGTCCACGAGGGCGGGGGCGCGCCCCCCCCCCAAGCGCGTGGGCCTGCCTCATGGACACCTCGGGCACCTCCTTGACGTGAGACCGACACCAAAAATTCCTATAAATACAGAAACCTCAGAAAATTAACCTAGATCAGAAGTTCCGCCGCCGCAAGCCTCTGTAGCCACAAGAAATCAATCTAGGCCCTCTCCGGCACCCTGCCGGAGGGGGCCATCATCACCGGTGGCCATGGAGGAGGATCTCGGAGGGGCCATCATCACCATGAAGGCCAAGGACCAGAGGGGGGAGGCCATGGAGGAGGAAGCACAAGGGGGAGAACCTCTCCTCCTCTCTCTTGGTGGCACCGAAGTGCCATCGAGAGGGGAATCATCGCCGCGGTGATCATCTTCATCAACATCACCATCATGATCACCACCCTCATCTCTTTTACGTGGTTCACTCTCCCGCACCCCGCTGTAATCCCTACTTGAACATGGTGCTTTATGCCACATATTATGATCCAATGATGTGTTGCCATCCTATGATGTTTTGAGTAGATATCCTTTGTCTTTGGGTTGATTGATGATCTAGATTGGTACGAGTTGTATGCTTTATTTCGGTGCTGTCCTATGGTGCCCTCCGTGTCATGCAAGCGTGAGGGATTCCCGTTGTAGGGTGTTGCAATACGTTCATGATTCGCTTATAGTGGGTTGGTGAGTGACTGAAACACAAACCCGAGTAAGGGGGTTGTTGCGTATGGGAATAAAGAGGACTTGATGCTTTAATGCTATGGTTGGGTTTTACCTTAATGATCTTTAGTAGTTGCGGATGCTTGCTAGAGTTCCAATCATAAGTGCATATGATCCAAGTAGAGAAAGTATGTTAGCTTATGCCTCTCCCTCATATGAAATTGCAATGACGACTATCGGTCTTGTTAACAATTGCCTGGGACAATTCCGCACACCGATCCACCATTATTCCACACTCGCTATTTATAATATTTAGTAATATATTCTAACTTTATGATAACAACACCTACTTTTATGTTTTAGCTCTCCGATATCATGCAAACTTATCCTCTTCATACCCACAACGTAGTTTTATTTCTCGTTTCTAGTTGGAAGCAAACGTTCGGTGTACGTAGAGTCGTATCAGTGGCAGATAGGACTTGAGAGAATATTGATCTTACCTTTGGCTCCTTGTGGTTTCGACACTCCATACTTATCACTTCCACCATTGGGAATTGCTATGATGATTCCCTGCACTTGGGGATTATCAAGCTCTTTTCTGGCGCCGTTGCCGGGGAGCAAATAGCGTGGGGTTGATATTCTCGTGTATGCTTGTTTACTTTCTTCACTAAGTAGATTTTGTTTTTCCTTTTTGTTTCTGTTTAGTTGTGGGTGAAACATACAAAAAAATTAAAGAATGAAAATACCAAAAAAATTTACTTGCCTCTCATGCCTAATTTTTTTTTCAAAAAGAGAAGTGATTGGAAAGTTATGCATTGAAGAAGTGAGGGTCGACCTTGAGCACTTGTGTTCATGCTCACGGAAACAATGTAGAATGTTTCATGGAAGTTTCTCTGTAAATAATTATCCCCTTGTATATATCCATTGTATTATAAAAATAATGTGCCAAGCTTTGGTTTTAGGATGATTAGATTGCTTGTTTACTATGTGCAGAACAAAAACAGAAACTTTGGCTGTAGTGCGTGATTTTAATTTTTTTACTGGAACGTCCAATGGGTCTGAAACTTTATGCACATTACTTCTGTACAAATTGTTCAAATTGTAAAATTTATTTCATAATTTTGGGAGTTACAGAAGTTTACTAAACTTCCAGATTACTACAGACTGTCCTGTTTTTGACAGATTCTGTTTTTCGCGTGTTGTTTGCTTATTTTGATGAATCTATGGCTAGTATCGGGGGGTATGAACCATAGAGAAGTTGGAATACATTAGGTTTAACACCAATATAAATAAATAATGAGTTTGCAACAGTACCTAAAGGTAGTGATTTGCTTTAGTATACTAACGGATCTCACAAAGTTTTTGTTAAGTTTTTGTGGATGAAGTGTTCGAAGAACGAGGAGTTACCGATGTGAGAAGAATAAAGAGAGGCAAGAGTTAAAGCTTGGGGATACTCAAGTAACCCCAAGTAAATATTCCAAGGATACTCAAGTATCTAAGCTTGGGGATGCCCCGGTTGGCATCCCATCTTTCTTCTTCAACAATTATCGGTATACCTCGGTTTTTGTTTTGTTCACATGATTTGTGTCCTTTGTGTTTTTCTTTTTCTTTAAGAACCATGCTAGTATGAGATGTCCCTTCATCAATTTATAGAATACTTCATGTGCTTCACTTATATCTTTTAAGTATGATCTTATAGAATTGCTCTTTGTGCTTCACTTAAATCATTTGAGTATGGTTTTATAGAATGCTTCGTGTGCTTCACTTATATATTTTGAGCTTGGATATTGGTTAGTCTATATTAATTGTAGAATGCTCCATGAACTTCACTTATATCTTTTGGAGTATGAATAATACTATCGTCTAAAGTGGGTTTGGAAGAGTGTCAAATTTAGGAATTAGTGATCCCACTATTCCGAATGAGAAGAATTTTGCTTATGTGGAGAGTAGAAAAATTTCTATGCTTGTAGATCATGAAAAGAATGCTTTATGTGATGGTTATATTGATGAATTAATTCATGATGCTACTGAAAATTATTATGAGGGAGGAATATATGCTTGTAGGAGTTGCAATAATATCAAGTTTCCTCTTTATGTGCTTAAAGTTTTGAAGTTATACTTGTTTTTCCTTCCTATGCTAGTTGATTCTTGTTCCTATAAATTATGTGCTCACAAATCCCTAGGCATAGGAAGTTGGTTATATTCAAATGTGCTAGTCATATTCTTCATGATGCTCTCTTTATGTTTCAATTCTTATCTTTTTTGTGAGCATCATTGAAATCATCATGCCTAGCTAAAAGGCATTAAAGAAAAGCGCTTGTTGGGAGACAACCCAATATTTACCCTTACTGTTTTTGTGTGTCTACATGATTAAGCTACTTTAGTAATCATGTTTTATAGCTTTTGTTTCAATAAAGTGCCAAGTAAGACCTTTGGGAAGACTTGAGTGAAAGTTAATGTGATCTTGCTGTAAAAAACAGAAACTTTGCGCTCACGAGATTAGCTACCATTTTTTTACAGAAGAGTGATTTTGAGTTGATTCTTTTTGAAGAAGATTAATAGACAAATTCCTCACGTCCACCAATTTATTTCATAATTTTTGGAGTAGCAGAAGTATGGTTTCTGTTCAGATCATTACATACTGTTCTGTTTTTGACAGATTCTGTTTTCATTGCATAGTTTGCTTGTTTTCTAGTTTCTATGGCTTATATTTCTCAATATAAATTGTAGAAATGATATGGTACAGTAGACATTGTGTGGGAACAATTATGAACCTTGTCTTTGACAGTACCAAAGTGAATGGTTTGCTCTTTATCATACTAACCTATCTCACGAAGTTCCGTTAAGTTTTGTGTGATTGAAGTTTTCAAGCTTTGGGTGAGATATCGATATGAGGAGAATAAGGAGTGGAAAGACCCTAAGCTTGGGGATGCCCAAGGTACCCCAAGGTAATATTCAAGGAAGACTCAAGCGCCTAAGCTTGGGGATGCCCCGGAAGGCATCCCCTCTTTCGTCTTCAAAACTATCGGTATACCTTACTCGGAGCTATATTTTTATTCGTCACATGATATGTGTTTTGCTTGGAGCGTATTTTCAATTTTACTTGCTGTTTGAATAAAATCATTGGATCTAAAATATTGAATGAAAAATAATCCTCCCATGGCTAGTTAATTATTTGACTACTTAGTGTTCTTCACTCATACCTTTTGGAGTAGTTTGTCATTTACTCATGTGCTTCACGTATATCCTATGAGTAAATGGTTGAATGAATTGAATGTCATAAATCTGAATTTATATATGTTTCATATGCTTATAACATGGGGAGTAATGACTTCACACATAATAAGTATAGGTAGTAAACTTATTGAAAGTTAGCAAACGTAGAATTGGTCACTTGAACAATTCATGAAAGAATATTGAAGGAAGAGGGATTTCACATATAAATATACTATCTTGGACATCTTTTGTAATTGTGAGCACTCATTAAAATATGACATGATAAAAGGTTGATGTTGGACAAGGAAGACAACGTAATGGGTTATGTTTTCTTATATCCGAAATAAAGTATATTGTCTTGGATCATCCAACATGTTGAGCTTGCCTTTCCCCCTCATGCTAGCCAAATTCTTTGCACCAAGTAGAGATACTACTTGTGCTTCCGAATATCCCTTAAACTAGTTTTGCCATGAGAGTCCACCATACCTACCTATAGATTGAGTAAGATCCTTCAAGTAAGTTGTCATCGGTGCATGCAATAAAAATTGCTCTCTAAATATGTATGATCTATTAGTGCGAAGAAAATAAGCTTTATACGAACTTGTGATAGGGAAGAAATAAAAGCGACGGACTGCATAATAAAGGTCCATATCACAAGAGGCAATATAAAGTGACGTTCTTTTGCATTAAGATTTTGTGCATCCAACCATAAAAGCGCATGACTACCCACTACAAAAAAAGACACATCCGTGACATTTTGGGCCGAACGAAATTTTTTTCTGTCATACATATGACACTTCTATGACGATAATTGTGACAAAACCCGGTATCATCATAGATGTGGTGGGCTCCTACTTCTATGACAAAAAATCATGACAGAAAATGGGCTTTTCGTCCTGGGCGGGCCGGAGACGCAGCTGCATGACATTCTTTGGGCCGTCCATGATGAAAAAACCGTGGTAGAAGCGAGGGCGAGGAAAATTTCGGGGAGTTCCCGGTTACGGTGGGAGGTCGGGGGCCGAGCGATGCGCGTTTCTCTCGTACACGTATGCGCGTGTCGTTGGCTTTAACTGAACCCGAGCGAGGCGTTGGGCTCTAACTGAACCCGAGTGATTGCACTGCAGGCTACGCGTTACTAAACCCGAGCGATCGATCGATGGCTGTTAACTGAACCCGATCGAGCGATTCCTTCGCTACTGCTGCTAACTGAAGTCGATCGATGCTGCCTCTGGATGAACAGTGAGCGTTGCTGGGGGGGTTTGGATGAACAGTTCCCGGTGGGGGTGGATGAACAGGACCCCGTGGTGTTGCCTCTGGATGAACAGGACCCCGATCGATCGAGCCGGTTGGGGCTGGATGAACAGGACCCCGTGGAGGGCAGGATGAACAGGACCACCCCGTGGAGGGCAGAATGAACAGTAGCCCGTGGAGGGGTGGTTGAACAGTAGCCCGTGGAGGGGTGGTTGAACAGGAGCCCGTGGAGAGGGCTGGTTGAACAGTAGCCGGTGGAGTAGCGCGTGGTGGCGGCTGGATGAACAGGAGCCCGTGGATGAACAGTCGCAGGTGGAGGCTGGAGGAGGTCGACGGTGGATGAACAGTAGCCCGTGGAGGCGGGAGGGGGTCGACGGTGGAGATGAACAGTGTCCCGTGGAGTCCCGTTTTGCGGTACGCCACACCCCTCCCGATGAACAGGACCGCCGTTTCGACCGTAGCGCTCCAACACAAGTCCGTTTCCTCCGTTTTGCGGTATGCCACACCCCTCCCGATCAACAGGACCCCCGTTTCGACCGTAGGAGGTCCGTTTCCTCCGTTTTGCGGTACGCCAGACCCCTCCTGATGAACAGGATCCCGTTTCAAATGTGGCCGGTCGAACACAAGGCCGTTTCCTCCGTTCTACGGTACGCCAGGCCTTGTTTCCATCGGCTGTTCCGTCCAAGCCCTCCCGATGAACACGACGACGCATTCCGTTCCGACCCAGCCGGTTGGCTCCCCATGAACACGACAACGACGCTGTTTCTCCGTTCCGACCCAGCCATGTACACGAGCCCTGGCCGTACGTATGCGCGAGTAGGCATTCGAGACCCTGCCCGTATGTACGTACGTGGCCGTATTTTCTTTCTTGCACACTGGCCGCTGTACGTACGTGTACATGCTACGTGCGCGCCTCTACTACGACACGTGCGCGCCTCTACATCGACCAATATGTACGTACACGTTCGTGACCAGAATGACAATGCTACGTACGCTTCGACCAGGTGGGTCCCGACTGTCAGGCACTTCCTTGCCTGCGAAGATGTAGCTGGTGGGTCCCAGCAGTCAGGGGGGCGAATCGTTTTTTTTGCCCGGACGCACTTCCTTGCGTGCGAAGATGTAGCTGGTGGGTCCCAGCAGTCATGGGGAAACGTTTTTTCGCGAAATACAGTGGCCCGTCCGGTGGGTCCCAGCTGTGAGGTGGAGGAATCATTATTTTCCGCGTAATAAGGAGGCACTTCCTTGCTGCGGCCGTGGACCCAGCTGTCAGCCTCTCCACGTACAGTCCATGTCCGATGGAAGTCGTTCCTTGACCATGTTGACCACGCCGCGCCGAGAGCACCAGGGCGGTGGACGACGGCGAGGCCTAGGAAGGGGACGCCGGGGAGCCGGGGAAGACGCGGCAGTGGAAGCCCGCGCGGAGAGGAGTACGAGGGTTCACTGGTTCGGCTGCGATGTGAGGCTGCCGTCGCCGCAGGGCCTGGCCAGCGGTGGGAATAGTAGGGGCGGTGAGGCCTCCGCGGCAGCACAGCCGACCACGAGAGGCATGAGCATGCGGCACGACCGGCGCTGCTTTGGGCGGCTTGAGCAAGAAGACCAGAGGTTGAAGAAGCACTGCGGCCGTTGGATGGACATCGTACGGTCACTGGAGCTAGAATCGTTCATATTGACTAAAGTTGACAAAGGCCCCCGTCCCAGTCAACTTAGTAGGCCCACAAGTCAGCCTCCCACCATGGTGGGTCCCAGCTAGCAGGGGGAGTATTCATTTTTTTGTGCATAATAAGGAGGCACTTCCTTGCGTGCGAAGATATAGCTGGTGGGTCCGAGCTGTCAGCGGCGGTAACGTTTTTTTCGCGAAATACAGAGGACCTTTCGGTGGGTCCCTGATGTCAGGTGGAGGAATCATTATTTTGCACGTAATAAGGAGGCATTTCCTTGCGTGCGGCCGTGGACCCAGCTGTCGGCCTCTCCACGTACAGTCCACGTCAGATGCATGTCGGTCATTGACCACGTTGACCAGGCCGCGCCGAGAGCACCAGGGCGGTGGACGACGGCGAGGCCTAGGAAGGGAACGACACGGAGGCAGGGAAGACTCGACAGTTGTTTTCCACGCGGAGGGGAGTACGACTGTACGAGGGTTTACTGGTTCGTCTGCCGTCGCCGGAGAATAACAACAGGTGTGGGTGAGTAGAGGGATGGCTAGGCTAGCGATGAGAGTACGGTGGGGCGGTGAGACCTGCGCGGCAGCAGAGCCGGCCGCGGGGAGGAGGGAGCAGGCAGTCCCGCCGGCGCTTGTTTGAGCGGCTGGAGCAGGAAGAGCAGAGATTGAAGAAGCACGATGGCCGTTGGATGGCCATCCAACAGTCACTGCTTGTGCGTCAACCTTTTTTTTAGGAAAGCCTCAAATCTGTGGAAAACAGCATACAGCCCATCTGCCATTATTTCTAATAATTTACAGCCCATTTGCTAATTATTAAGGTTTTTTTGAGCCCATATTCTTTTTGTTAGCATTACAGCCCATATTGTGGCCACGGTTAAAAAATTATACGAAATTTTGCATATTTCGGTGCGGTCCGAACTGTTTTTAATCCCGAAATTTTGACTCACATTCAAACTGATTTTAAAAATAAATGTATATCAATATAAAATCCAACAAATTCTCCACGCATAAAAATTAATGTAATTTAAAATCTCGAAATGAAAAAAAAGATATTTGAAACTAATTGCCGGTTTGATGTGTTTTAAAAATGTACAACCCATTTCTCATTACTGATGGGCCATTTTCTCGGCCAGCCGAATGAAAGCTCTCCTCGTCTTGAAAGATTTGCAGCCCAGCAGGCCTGACAAAGCGACTTACTTGGCAAATCACAAAAAAACTGGGCTGTGGCCATGGACCCAGCTGTCAGCCTCTCCACGTACAGTACTCTTCCGATGGAAGTTGTTCCTTTACCACGTTGACCACGCCGTGCGGAGAGCACCACGGCGGTGGACGATGACGAGGCCTAGGAAGGGGACGACGCGAAGCCGGGGAAGACGCGGCAGTGGAAGCCCGCGCGGAGAGGAGTACGAGGGTTCACTGGTTCGGCTGCGGTGTGAGGCTGCCGTCGCCGCAGGGCCTGGCCAGCGGTGGGAATAGTAGGGGGCGGTGAGGCCTCCACGGCAGCACAGCCGGCCATGGGAGGCAGGCGCATGCGGCACGACCGGCTCTGCTTTGGGCGGCTGGAGCAAGAAGACCAGAGGTTGAAGAAGCACTACGGCCGTTGGATGGACATCGTACGGTCACTGGAGCTAGAATCGTTCATATTGACTAAGTTGACAAAGCCCTTCGTCCCCGTCAACTTAGTAGGCCCACAAGTCATCCTCCCACCAAGGTGGGTCCCAGCTAGCCGGGGGAGTATTCATTTTTTGTGCGTAATAAGGAGGCACTTCCGGTGGGTCCGAGCTGACAGCGGGGGGAACATTTTTTTCACGAAATACGGTGGCCCGTCAGGTGGGTCCCAGCAGTCAGGGGGCAAACGTTTTTTTCGCAAAATACGGTGGCCCGTCCAGTGGGTCCCTGCGGTCAGTTGGAGGAATCATTATTTTCCGCGTAATAAGGAGGCACTTACTTGCTGCGGCCGTGGACCCAGCTGAGACTCTCCACATGCAGTATACTTCCGATGGAAGTTGTTCCTTGACCATGTTGACCTCGCCGCATTCCGTTGCATGCATGCGTCCATGGGTGTGGTGCGTCCCCACTGTCAGCCTCTCACGTACAGTCATCTTCCGATGACTCTCGGTTGTTGACCACGTTGACCACATCGTGCCGAGCGCACCCAGACTGGAACGACCCAGAGATGGGGAAGACGGGGCAGTGGAGTCGCAGATGGAGAGGAGTGGGAAACTTCACTGGTTCGGGTGCGCGGCAGCACAGCCGCGGTGCCGCCCACGGGAGACAGGACAAAGAACAGAGGTTGAAGAAGGAGCACGGCTGTTGGATTAACATCCAACGGTCCAGTTGCTAGAATCATTTGTTGATTAAGTTGACAAAGCCGTGCGTACACGTTCGCTTAGTAGGCCCACAAGTCAGTCACCAAATCTGACGGGTCCCAGCTGTCAATGGGATGAATATTTTTTTCGCAAAACAAGGAGGCACTTCCTTCCGTGCGAAGATACAGCCGGTGGGTCCCAGCTGTCAGGTGGAGGAAACATTTTTTTCAGCTTAATAAGGAGGAACTTTCCTTGCGTGTGACCAAGGACCTCGTGGGTCCCAGCCGTCAGGCTCTCCACGTACAGTCCTCTTCCGATGACTCTCGTTTGTTGACCACGCCGCACCGAAGCAGCGAGGCGGTGGACGACGGCGAGGCCCCAGACGGGAACGACTCGGAGATAGGAAAACGCGGTAGTGGAGTCACAGATTGAGAGGAGGAGAAGGGTTATAACTGGTTCTGTTGCGGCGTGGGGCTGTAGTGTGTGGAGAATAACAGGAGGTGTCTAGGGGTGGAGGGATAGCCTGGCCGGCGGTGGGGTAGCGCTTCGCAGCGATGCGTGCTAAGCAGAGCCGCTAGCCGCCGGAGGCCGGACCAGGCGGTCCCGGCGACGCTGGAGGAAGAAGACGAGAGATTGAAGGTGCATGCCGGCCGTTGGATATAAATCCAATGGCTGTGGATGACACAATCATTTGTTGACCAAGTTGACAACGCCCTGCGTAGGCTTCGACCTATTGGCCCACATGCCAGCCTGCAAAAATGTGGCATATATTTAACCCATGTTTTCTAGAATGTACAGTCCATTTGCTGGGCTGGGTGAACAAATAATTTCGCGTCAATCAGGCCCATTTATATTTTCTAAGAAAAACTAGCCCATTTGCACTTCCTTGAAATACACGTATTAGGTGGGCTCGTTATATATATAATGTTATGTTAGAAGGAGCAATTAATATCAAAGACTAAACCGGAGAGGCACATATATATATATATAATTAATAAATTAGCGAGTTATTGCTCAAAATAAAAATGAGCGCGTTATTATTAAATTGGTCCATAAAATCTTCGCAAGCTTTTGTACGCAATCACCAGGATTTTCCTTGCCTGTAAGTCAAAAACAACCAGGATTTTCCTTGCCAACTTCCGTTAAACATTTACTTTTATAAGTTAATAACACGTGGGATGTTTTTATAATGTATATGTAAGTCTCTATAAAATATACGATAATAGTAATAATATAAATATATATAATGTGGTTAGAAGGGAAAACATAAATTGGACACAACATTACTTTTATAAGAGACCTGCGTTTTATACCCCACAGTAGGCATACTAACAAGTTCACACACAAATGCAACAGAAAAGATAAACATTCATATCAAACTCAGGTTCACAGGACACGTTCATATTCATAGCCAACATTCACTATCAACAACTCAAAAGATTCATATATACACAAGCTCAGCATATCTATGCATCCAAATGATTGATAGATCACACGACAATATTCATACATAATTCACAAAAAGATTTAGATATACACATGTTCAGTATAATTATGCATCCAAATGATTGAGATCACAGCCAATATGATCCATGGACGAACTTTAATTACCTAGGGTACAGACTGGTAAATGGTGTTCAATCGGAGGTACTTCTTGCTAAAATTAGTTCTTGTACGAGTAAACTTTCGAGTACATAAGAGGCAGCACAGATAATCTGAACTTTGCTTGTAGGTTTATCCTCAAATAGTGGCCTCGTGCCGAGGGAGGTTGAGCAACTTGGCCACTACTTTCATCCAACTAGTTTACTGGCTCATCTTGGTCTTGTATCTCGCCAAAATTCTACATTGCAGACGAGAAAGGAGGTGGTTGAGAAAATGAACCACCCAAATTTTTTGTGCAGTTCAACTGAAATGGAGCATCGTTGGCGTGCAGACTGATTAAGTGCCAGATGAATATACGCGTCAACCAACTTGTCTGGAATCTTTAGACTCCATGCCATATAGTTCGCTACCATATGTGCCGATAACCAAAAGGCACAAGTTGGGACCAAAGACTGGACTGCGTTCTTCTGGGCTATGCACCAAGCAATATTTTGGGCGTTCACTCTCCTAATACTTGGAGTTTGACAATTGGTTGACGCCGGTTGATACTCGAATGAATATAGGCACTTCTTGTCAACATCGATGCTTGTCCGAGTGAACTTTGGAGTACATAGCAGCAGCATAAGTACCTGTCCATCTGATCATTTTGTGCAGTTCTACTGAAATCACCCGATGTAATGATTTGCCTGCGAGTTCAGGCTCCAAATTACTCCTTTATGAAATCGGCAAACAGTAGCACAATACCAAATTACCAATACATATGATAGGCACAATAATCAGGATAAAGACCAGTACCAACCTGTGTGAGGTAGCATATCAATTACTATTTCCTTTGACTGGAAGCCGAGATAAGCCAAGCGACTGACAGCAAAGGAAGAAAGCAAGCGGAGATTAGCGACTGACAGGAAAGGACGGAAGCTGTCGAGGCAATGAAGCACCCAAAGTTTTTGTGCAGTTCCACCAAAATCGAGCATCCCTGTTGGCACATATATTGAGAGAGTGAGATTACTGTAATAGTGGGACTAGTTGATGAAACACACACTAACAAATAGAAGCACCCTCATTATCTTAATGGGTAAAGTTAGCAACATAGTAGTCTTGCTTAAAGAGAGGTATTAGTTTATTTAATCAGTGCCAATTAGCTCAACTCAACACTCAAAGCATTGCCATTTATCATAGGTTGCAAAACTTTAACGTGGAAAGATAAAGGAGTTTCTCATGACAATAGCACGATACAAATAGAGATGACAGCAAACTAATATGGATGAAGGCCTTAGGCCCGTACCAACCTGAGAAAAAAAGCTTATTCATGTAGTCCCATAAGAGATGATAAAGCACTCACTGGAATCACACAATTGTATATATTTTTGTGCACTTCAAATGTATGGTTGAAATCACTCTTGTTTACCAGTGCTGAGATTATATCGAAAGATTATCAAGAACTTCCAGCAGAGTTAAAGCACTGGCTGGGATATAGTTCATTGTATTGTCTTGTGTAGTTCCACTAAAATGTATGATTGGCATAACATGATCCCTGTTTGCACAAGTAGGAACAAGGTGAAACCTTCATTAGCTTAGTGAGAAAGGATAGGAAGACATTAGCATATTACTCAAACAGTAGCATCAAATTCATGATGGACAATACGCAAAACATTGCCTCATTGAACCAATGGCAATAAATTGACATGCAAAATAATAGCACTATTATGTCATGACACTAATAATATTCCCTCCCTGCTCCACCACATGATTCACCTCCATAGACAAACATACACACGTACATGATTCAGCATAGGGTCCTACTAAAGATTTGTTTAACTCCAACAGGAAAATTAGGCAGTAATAAATTAGTGGTACTTAAGTACTCCTAATTAATTAAGTGGGACAGCAGAAGTGGAAGGGCTCCCTGGAGGATCGTCTCACATGTAAGGTAGTCGTTGTCGGAGCCCTTGAATGGCCTCGACTGAGGCCTCTGGCTTCAGCAAGATCGCCTTAGCACTGTTTATTCTTCTTCTTCTTCCTCTTCATGCTCTGTTTCTCTTTCTCCTCACCAGTTGGTGAAACCAAGTACATGATTGGCCTTCTAATTCAGAATTGGTTTTGTCAGTGAGGGAGTACAAGTGTACTAGTAAAAAACAACATTATTTTCTCATGGCAGTCGGAAAATAGAGATGAACACATGCATTAAATATCATTCTTACCTAAAGGAAGGGTATGGCGCCAATATGGATGATGAGGATTGGAACACAGATCTCCCTTTGTGCAGTTCCACCAAAATGAACCAACTGTTCCATTCTGACATTCCAGTTAAACAGCACAAAAGTCACTTCTTTTAAGAAGAGTTTTGTGCAGTGCACCAAAAGGTCACAACAACAACCAGGTGAATTGGATATCCCTGTTTGCACAAAAAGGCACAGAGGAAACAGTCAGAGTCTCAAACAATTACAGGAAAAAACATTTGGCTAAACTTGTCATGGCTTATAACAGTGGCATGGCTTCATTTTTACCAGGGACATTAGATTAAGAACAGCTAAGGCTGCGTTCGGTTCACAGGTTTGGTGCAGGATTTTCGTAGGAACACAATTCCTACGGTATTCTTTCCCTTCCAACCGTTCGGAACACGGGAAAGGTGAATAGTGTTTCATAGGAAAGCTGGTCTGGTAGTACTGATTCCATAGGATTAGAAACATCCACGCGCTGCTCATTTTTTGGGCGGAAGCCCGAGGCAGGCGCTCGCTACCATGCGTTAGACAGGTTGCTGTGCTGTGTTGCCGGAATAAAAAATCAACCTATGTGTGGTACGTGAGGTGAGGACAAGAGTAGTCACTGTGCAGCCGAATAAACAAATAGCATCTCATACCGCCAAGCATGCTACTCTAAAAAAATCTGTACATTTCGTAGTCCATCCGAACACATTCTCTTGAGAGTTTCCTCCGGTTCGCTGTTCCATAGTTTTATACCTACATTCCTTTCCTATTCCTCTATTTTCATCAAGACCTATGTTTTCTGCCCCTTTATTCCGAAACGAGCCTAAATATTTGGTATAAGGGCATGGGACAGTGGGTGCACCAGCAGTCCAGCACCATGTACGCAAACAGGGGCATAAAGTGGTGATTCATAGTTTGTTGCCCCGAGAAACAAACATCCAAGAAACATATCTGGGTTGGTCCCATTTTTGTTCACTCTAGCCACCTACTCCTATGTGTGGATAGCAAATCTAGTCCTGGTCATACCACTGTGTACAGCGTTACCCCTATATTTCCCTTTTCGACCAAGAGACCAGTTGGATGACCAGTCTGTCCTACTTTCACTCCCTTTCCTTCCTGTTTGTACCAAGTCCGATGTACTCCCTCCGTTCTGAATTACTTGTCGCAGAAATGGATGTATCTAGATGTATTTTAGTTCTAGATACATCCATTTCCGAGACAAGTAATTCTGAACGGAGGGAGTACATACTAAATTCCCCCACCCCCACTTTATTTCTTGTTTGAACCAAGTACTCCCTCCGTTCGGAATTACTTGTCATCAAAATGGATGTGTCTAGAACTAAAATACATCTAGATACATCCATTTCAATGACAAGTATTTTCGGATGGAGGGAGTACAAGATTCGACTCCATGAAGTAGCTTTACCTCTAACAATAGAAGAAGAAAAAAATGTGACGTTGGACCATCCGATCGAGAGGGGCTGAGAGGTAGAAAATGATGCACATGCAGCGACGTAGTGAGCTGGGGAAGTAGAGCTAAGGCGGTTTCGAACGAAGATATACCTGAAGGTCGTCGGGATGTGGATAGGTGGGCGGCGGGAGGCCGGATCCGCCCACAGGCAACGACGAAGGGATCGGAGGACCTCCCGCGCCGGCGCTCGACCAGAGATAACGGTGCGGCCGGCAGTGGGTCTCCTCCCTCGCTGTCGACGACGGCCTAAACGCTGCCCCTCCTCCCCTTCACTGGCGGAGGGGGATACGTCCGGATCTGTAACCAGCGGTGAGGATAGAAAGCCAGTGTTTTTTGAAGGGAGAAAGACAGTGTTACTACCCCTATCTTGTTTAGATCTGGAGAGGATGAGAGTGTGTGAATAGAGCAACCCTAGCAAGCAAGCGCGGAGGCTCCGGCCTATATATACGTAGTGGGGTAGTTTTCCTTTTTCACTCCATCGAAACAATCGTTTAAAATTGTGTACTACTACATGCCAGGTCGCGGTTTTTTAGTTGTTGATTGTTTTTTGAGATAGCTACCCGCTTGTTCCAAGTGGTGTTATGGTGTGCCAGGTCGCACTTTGTATCGTTCAAGTCTGGTACTACAAGTCCCTTCATTAAATGAACAACCAACCCCTCGTAAAAATTGTGAACAAGCCCACGGCTAAAATTAGCGGAAACGTGGGTTGCCCCAACATGCATTATTATTTATATTTTCTACTCCCTCCGTTCCTCAATATAAGTCTTTTTTATAAGCCACACCTCAGACAAGAAATTTTTTATTAGCAGTGAACCCCACATGTCATAGACACAAAAATTGTGGCAAGATTCCCTTAGGCAAGCCAAAGTGTATCTAACAATTTGAGCAACTCAGGTTAGGCAAGTGTGGCAAGTGTGGGAAAAATAATGTGGCAACATAAGACAAACATAGTCACAATCCAAACAGCCCCGTAATTTTTTGTGACATGCATGAAAATTTGGTTAGTTAAATTTATAGTCAAAATTTGGCAAGGTGCATCAAATCAACACATGCAAGTATCAAAAGGAAAGTCACGGCATGCATGCATGCGTTGTACTCCCTCCGTTTCCAAATATAAGTCTTTTTAGAGATTGCAACAAGTGACTACATATGAAGCAGAATATGTCTACTCCTACATACGAAGTAGCCCATTTTAAATGTGTAAAAAGACTTATATCGAGTGCAGTGCTTTGATGTGTCACGTCAACTCGTACAAGATCGAGAAATTTGATTACTACAACGCCCTCTCCCTCATGGACTGAGCTCCAGTGCCTTAACTGCACCTGCCTTTGGCTGCATGACAGGAGGGCCAACCACCTGTTGGGCCCACCTGTCATAGACGCAAAGGCAGGAGCAGTAAGTAGAAGCTTTCGCTACACGCTATCCCTCCCGCACGAGGTGGACGGACATGCAGCAGTGGATTCGATACTGTAGAAGTAGGAGTAACATCATTGTTCGTCTTCTCGAAGAGGCGAAGAGCCAAGCGCAACCCGAACGTGGCAGTTGCGAACGCTCGCGTGGTGCGGTTCCTTGGAGTACTAGCCAGGCTCTTGCATGAGACAAAATTGCTATTGTTTAACAATTAAACTCCATTATCCATTGGTTGGTACTCATTCTTCATAGGTCCACACGCTTAGCACCATTTGCTCCGGGGGTCACCAATGTTTATTTGCTAATTAATAGCATTGCATGCAACGAACTAGCCATTGCAAGTCATTAAAAGCATGCACATCTCTCATCTCTTATTGGTTGATATGTCAAGAAACAAGAAACAAGGTAGAAATTAATGCACCGCGCCTAAGTGTTTTGGGACTATTTGGTTTTCGTAAGATGACTTACACACCTAGACGGAGGGAGTAGTATAGCCCTGTAAACCGGAAAGGAGTATTTGCCTTTCTAGAGATTTCAACAAGTGACTAGACTACACCGTGTGTAGTACTCCCTCCCTTCCGGTTTATTGGGCTCAAATCTCAAATCTCATGAACCAAGGCATTTTGCGATTGGAGGAATGTATCTCGTACTTTACAAAACTACCCTAATTAAACTCATGCATTAATTACGTAGTTCTCTCGTGTTCCTCTCCGCCTTGGTCGCGGTGCACAATATTGAGCACTCCTATATGACTAGCCGCTCTATCTACATGCGGGACATTTCAAAGCAGCCGGGCCCGCATGCCATCCACCAAATCACAGCGAGGTGCTATAATCAAGACTTACCTGTCACCCCGGTGTGGCCGTCATGACCCGTCATATCACAAAACCCACACCTTTTTTTTGAGGGGACAAAACCCACACCTTTACCAGCACTGGTAAGGTGGCCTCCAAGTTGGACTGGACGAAGCAACCATCATTTCACTGGAACGCTCGTTCAAGCCCTTTCTTCCCTTTCTTGAAGAAAAACCTCACTCTAGGCTACTCACTTCTGCCATTTTTCTTCTGTACCGACGAAGGAAAGGTGGGCGAATCAGTTATGCTGCTATATTTTCATTCTAAGAATCTTCTTTTTGCGAAGCACCGACCGATTCTCACATCCTATTCTTTTCCCGTTTTCATTGCGATTGTGGTTTCCTTTCGATTGCTTTTTGTTTGTCAGTTCATTGATGGATCCTGGAGCACTAGGCAAAGAGTTGCCGGCGGACAACCCACTAGAGACAGCGATCTCCAAGAAGCGAGCACCGACCAACGAGTTGACCATGTTGGCGGGCCAACCCATGGAGACGAAGAACTCCAAGAAACAAGCACTGGCCAAAGAGTTGAGGACGTTGGCAGACAAACTCCTCAAAGAAAGTTGGAAGAATAGCAAGGGCCCCACCGTGCCTACCCCAGGAACTCTGATTGCCACCTATGTGAGGCTCAAGACCGAGTTTGATGAGATAGTCGCCGGTGAGAAGCAGTATTCCCCTGGCAAGTTGATGGCCCCCATCGAGGACGAGGAGATGGCCCCCGGAGGGATGAGATCCCCCGGTGAGCTGCACAAGGTAAAAAATAATGGCTTATTACCATAGTTGTGGTTTTTGATTATTTGCAATGTGCTTGCTAATATGTTAGGGTTGTGCAGGTGCCGGTGGACGTCCTTGATGATTCCGATGTCGTGGCCCGTCCTGTTGGCATCGCCCCGGAGATCGATTCCGATGCCGCTGTCCATCCCGTGGACATCGCCCCAGAGATCGATTCCGATGTCGCGGTCAGTCCTGTGGACATCGCCCCAGAAATCGATTCCCATGCCGCTGTCCGTGCTGTGGTCATTGCCCGAGAGATCGATGACAAGAAATAGTTGGTCGCGCTAATCCTTCAGGGTAGTTTGCATTGCCCTGTGTTTAATTACCAGAACGATGCGTGTTATCAAACCATCTTAGGGCTAGTGCACTGTCTTGTGTGGGCGGATCTTGCTACTTTTGTTTGATAGTGAATCATGCGATGAATCATGTGAACCCTCTCCGAGTTATGGAAACAGATGTATCCTCACCAGCTTTTGATGTAATATATGGCATGCTTAGATGTAAGTTTGAACTGTTTATCATATCAGCAGGGCTTGTTTGATAATTCTTGGTGTTAGTAGGCTAGCTACTGTGCGAGCTATAGTACATGCAAAACACTCACCGAAGAGAAACGTTGGGGCTGATGAACTCGTGGTACTCTTATACTTATCCCTCGTCGATCGACCAATAGCCCTAGCTCCTAAAATTGTAGGCTTAGCGATCGATCAGACAATAGTCGACATACATTCAGGCCTCATTTGGTTCATAGGGTAGGAAAATCGTAGCAAAAGTAAAGAGAACGTGCAACACAAAATCATAGCAGTGCAGAGACATACTCCCTCCGTTCCAAAATAGATGACCTAGGCGGGCTAGTTTGGCCTAGTGGGTTTCAGTGATATGACATGGTACAGTGCCGTCCAGTCTTCGCGTGTGGTAGCAGTATTGCGGGTACAGTAAGTTTTCTTGAAGAAGCGGAATTCAACGAAGTCATGATGGTTCCTTCGTCCGAACAACTTACAGTGGGAAAGGTTGGGCCTACGATACGACTGGGGTAGACCAGGATAATTTTGTGCATGGCAGGTGGACCAGGATGGTCGACGTCCCACATGTCGGCGAATGAAAGTATTCTTTCTGATATAGAGGACGAGCAACGAGTATTCATTGTTTATTTTTGATGAAAGCTATTGTCTCCACTGTTACGACGGAGGAGTGTGAAACACGGCAGCCCAGTGAACTTGGCATGTGCACCACTCCCTCCTTCCTCATGTAATGCCCAGGTTACAGCTTTTTCTCACTTTCTCTCTATCTATTTCCTCTCAAATTTTTTTTACCTTTCTTTTTTTAAGACACAATTGTTTTTATGCCTTTTTTAGAATTATTTTTTTATACCTAGGAGCACGTGTAGAGACGGGCTCTTGCAGAGCCCACTCCTTGACTTTGTCAATGCCTCTCTCTCCTCCACATAAGGAGTACTACTTGCTATGCATGCATGCGGCGGGCAGCTGACGTCTTGAGGGGCCAGGGCGGTGAGAGCGGGCTCCAGAAGCGGTCCGGACTCCAGCATGGCCCACCTCACATTATCACCATATATTTCTTGGAGTCCGTGCACGGCGGGCGGGCGATCTCTTCTCCCTCCCCCATTTCTCTCTTCTCAGCCGACGCCCGCCGAGCGATTAGATTTCGGCTATCGATGGTTTATTCAATTACGGTCCCACATGTCAGTGAAATTGCAAGACAACGCGTGTCCCCTCTAGTGAGCGGCGTGCGAGCCGGACTGTTGGGGTTGCGACGCGTACGAGTCATAAGTGTGCCGCCTTTTCCTTTAGAACTTGCGAAGCGTAACATTTTCGCGCGGTCGATCGATAGAAATCCAGAACAAAATGATGAGGGCGGTGCTTTCCCGCTCGTTAGGCAGGCTAGTTCGAGTGATATGACGTGCTACCGGATGAAATTCATTACATTTCGAAAACTTTTCCTACAAACTGGACAAAATTCATTACATATTTCGCACAAACTGTACTAAAACCTACGGTAAACCTAATCTAAATGATCGCAGGCGCCCGACCACCATGTCCGGCCATGAACCCGAGAAAGCCGGCCATTGCCTTTGCCTCCTCCTCATCCGCCTCGATAACCTCCTCCTCCAGAGCGGCGGCCACCTACCGTGTACTACTCTTCCTTGCTGCCGGCTGCGCCCGCGCACGCGCGCCGACTTCGTGGTCGTGGCGGCGGAGGGCGACCGGGGGGGGGGTGCCGGCGATCTCCTTCATTTGCTCCTACGACAGTACGTCGAAGAGAGCTTTGGAGCGCGCCCGGAGCGGAGCCGCCGATGTCCCTCGTTTGCTCCTGCGACAGTACGTCCAAGAGAGCATCGGAGCGCTAGGAGGCCATGGTTGAAGTGGTGCCGACAGAAGGAAGGGACCGGAGGAGAATAAGTGTGGGTCTTTGGCTATGGCTGGGAGCTGGGGCTCAAGTTAATATAGCGGGCGAATGGCAATGAGCCACGGCAGACGGATGGACAACTGGCGCCGGAGTAGGTTCGTTGGGCGTGAATGCGGATGCTGCTTCAATGACTTAACTGCAGATGCGTTTGGGTTACTGACATGTGGGCCCAACGGGCATCTGGCCCGCATGTCAGTGACACACCAATTGCACCTGCAGTTAAGTCCGGTGAATGCGGCATTGACATTCTGGAGAGACGGTGACCGTTTCAGGCGGGAAGCGCGCGCTAGCGGTGGAAGGGGTTTCGGTGTGCAGTGGCACTAAGATCGGTTGCTCACGATAGTACATACTCCGTACCATACTACCATAGTACCCTCTCTAGCTTAGGCTGTTTTACAGATTGTCATTGTGATGGATGATATACATGAGCAAGGCGGTCCGAGTATGATCGTTGGTGTTGAGCCAGGTGAATACATGCTCGGCGTTCGCGTAGGCCTCCATCAAACGTCTAAACAGTAATGTCAGGCACCGCCGGGGCGCGCAGGTGATGGGCTCGCCGTTTGCGTTGCGCCATGAGCAGGACTTTGATTTAGAGGGCGACGTGCATGCATTAGCATGCTTTGACAGCGTGAGCGTGAGTGTCTGACGCGAAGTATTTCATTTTCATTTGGCTGACGAGGGTGCGTTGCAGCGACGAATCCGTGGTTTGATTCCCCACATACGCATAATTTTGGTTTTTACAGTATTTCTTTCTCCATTGACAGGTAGGCCCGCGTAGATAGATAAAGAACACGAGCTGATGAGGCGCATGCGGACTGTTTGACTGGTCAACCAGACAAATACGGAGCTACACGCTGAGCCAGTGACCATATAATCACCATATCTCATATACAATGATCAAAGTGAGCTATCAAGACAAGTTCGATGACCGCCAATGCATTTTACTCGGTAATAAATGACCAGGATTGAAGGGGAATCCAAATTTTCTTCGTCTTCTGTCCTTGAGCTCTTGACAAACCAATGCACTATACGGTTGTCCGGCCACTCCACCCCAGAGCTCTCACCAAGGGTCGTTCATGCCACCGCGCCGCACACTAACCGGTAAGGCAGCGATGGCATCTCGCCGCGCCGAGTTCCTCGCCGCCCATGACCGCACACAAAATGGTAGGGAAGCGATGGCATCCCGCCGTGCCGAGTTCATCGCCGCTCGCGACCTCACAACTATGTGGGAGGAATTTGAAGATGCCAAGGCCGAATGGGCGGTAGAGCAAGAGGCGGCCAAAGCCGCACAGAGGGAGCGGAAAAGTCAGAAAGCACTCAAGAAAAGAGAGGCCCACCGCCGCAAGAAAGAAAAGGACCCACGCGCTGCTGCGGAGAGGTCGGCGGAGATCCAAGCACGGTGGGGTGTCGCCGACAAAGCCGGGAAGGAGAACGACGGCGTCTGGCCAGCATGTGAGAAGTAGTAGTACTAGTAGTTAGTGTGTGTGTCTGTGTCTGAGTACGAGCATGTACCAATACTACTAGTTACTACTGTAGTTTTTAGAGCAAATTACCAGTACATTAGCCTAGACTAAATGGAAAAATTCCTATACTAAGCATCAAATGGCATCTCTTTCTCTATAGGAATTGAGATGCATGTCATCTCACTTCCTATGATTTTCATATTCCTATCCTATGAACGAAAGGAGGCCTCTATTGGAGTAACTACTGTAGCTAGCAGTACTGCTGGTACAGTAGTTTTCTTCGAGAAGCGGAATTCAACGAAGTCATGATGGTTCCTTCGTCCGAGCAACTTCAAAGTGGGAAGTGGGCCTGTGATTTGACGACTCATTAGTCATTGTTACTGCGGCGCGACGACCTGGGTGACTCTCCCTTGGAGTTCTGCGTGCATGGCAAGTGGACCAGGATGGTCGACGTCCCACATGTTGGCGAACGGAAGTATTCTTTCCGATATTGAGGAGCAAGGAAACCGCGTGGTATTGTATCACTGCTGATTGGTTCGCAAAAAAATAGTATCACTGCCGATTTATAATTATTTTTTATTTCTGATGAATGCTAGCATTTCAACTCTTACGACGAAGGGTGCCAAACACGGCACGTGCTAGATGTCCCACACGTCAGCGAAAGGAGTGGGACATGAACAGCGTGGTAGAGCCCAGCGTAAAAAAACAGCGTGGTAGAGCGTCTCCACTTCTTCCACTTCTGGGTCGGAGACCACACGTAGTAGTACTTAGTGGTATGAACGATACAAAGTGCGACCTAGAGAGAAAGACACGTCTAGTTGGAAGGTCTCGGGGCATACACGTAAACAAATATAAAAGTTAATATGTGCCTCCAACTAATATAGTAGTAGTAAAGTACTTAGGCACGTACTCCATAACATCACCGTGCATTGCACGTACAACATTTAGTGGCAGTACGTAGTAAGAGACAAATGCCGCCCAAGAGTTCCCTTCTCGACCTAATTTTGGGTGTTTGGTAGAGTGTATGGAGGGTGCATGAGTCCACACTAGTTTAGCACAAATACACTAGAAGCATGCATGAAGAGAGCATGCATGAAGAGGGGTGTTGAGTTGAGCATGCATGAAGAGGGAACAACTATGCTGAGACGAGAACGCAACCAAACACACCCTATATGCCACGCATGTTCATACCATTTGTGCCTTTCTACTTCACTTACTGCGCTACATTACTCAGGTTCGTACGTCCACTCCTGGGTACATGTCCGTCTCGTAGTTCCAGTCCCACGTGTTCTTCATATAGATGGAACGATCCTTGCATAACACGTGCACCTTGATCCTAGATGTCTCGCGTGTTGGCAAAAGGATGAACAAAGCTCACGTAAAAAAATAGAGTGGAAGAACATAGATTCCGGACGACCGAGAAGGAGCAAGGAACCTCGTGGTGGAGCGTCTACACTCATAATATTTAATATTATTCAGCGATATAAAATTAACCAATCATCTCCACAGTGGACTGGAAGAGTACGAAACACGGCAGCCCAGTGTAGTTACATCATACTAGTACATGGCTAACCCACGCTATCACCATATTTCTTGGCTTTCGTGCGACACCTATCTCTAGTAATCCAGCAGCCTGTATCGCTTCTCCCTCCTCGTCTCTATCAAAGTGCGGCGGGCTGGCGTTTCTGCCGTCTGTTCAGGTCGGTTAACTATCACATGTTAGCGACATGCCAAGAGCATTCTAAAAAAAATTCCTTTCACGTTCCGTTTTCAAAAAGAAAAAATCCTTTCACGTACGAATTTGCCTGTATGCTTTGAGCAACTTGCATGTCCTATACTGCTCCTGTTTGATACTCTAACTTAGCTAGAGGTTAGACTAACTCATGACTAACCATGAACTAACTGTAGCCAAAGAGGTGTTTGGGTGACAGGGTTAGATCGACAAAAAATGCACTTCATGGAGAGAGAAAAGTGATTTTTCAGTGGTCCCAATGAGAACTATCTCCAGTTAGCACCTCTTGGGTGGGATAGTTTTTTTTGGTGGGTTCGGTGCAACTTGCTCCAATTTAAACCCTCATGCTTGGATACTTTAGGGCTTTTTGAGCTCCAACTAGCTCAAACTAACTCTAACCCATGGATCCAAACAGGGCCTATGGCCAGTCTCGATGCGGAGCAGTCGCGTGCACCGGGAAGCGGCGCTCTCTCGGCCGTCGCGCCACTTCAAAGCCGGCGCCAGTGAGAGGTTGCCTTCGCTCTGGCCGGGCATTAATGCGGCACTGACGCTCCAGGGCGACGCTAACCGTTTCACGCGGGAAGCGCGCGCTGGCAAGGAAGTATAGGTTTTGAACCGTTTCAGGTGTAGTACTGGTAGTTTGCAAAACTACTCAATTATTGCACTCAGTTTCCTAAGAAATTGTGGTAAAAACATTACTCCACAGCCCGCTTCCCTTCTCCTTCCTCTTCCATTGCCCGCGCACGTCCGCGGGAAGCGACCGGTCAACCCTTATATAGGAGTGCTAGCACAAAAAGATGCATGCATGACCACTAAAATTTCCATATTAAAGCGCCGCTCCGGCGGGAGTATGGTGTATGTTGTTACCTTCGGCCGGCCCATGGCTACCGGGTGACGGAGACTAGAGAAGAGGCGGCGGGAGGGGAATGAATGCAGCTACTGTTTGGGTTCGCCTTCCGGCTTAAATAAATGCGCAGCATCACGTGTACCCGCGGGTGCACAAATTGTAACATACGTGTCTGCTTAAGTGGGCGTCACGTAACTGGTGTGTGTGTGAGAGAGATTCTGAGAGACAGAGTGCGTGTGTGCGACTCTACTCTTCGGACATGTACTCAACCTTTTGCATCGGGATATAAGTATAATGGTATTTACTTTAGCTAGTGATTTACGTGGCCATGTTAACGTGGTTGTGTCAAAAAAATGTCACTTCCTGCTCGTGATTTGCGTTATATAATTACAAGCAAGATTCTCGTGCATTGCACGGAACATCAATATGCATTTTTTTACAGAACACCTGTTGTGATTGACCCATGCAGGAGTAATCCCATGTGTAAAAACTAATGATATCTTGAGAATTTTATCGGAAAACTGGTATCTCGAGAATGTCATCGAAAAAATGAAAGATGAGAGATAAGGCGAGGAGGAGTGGAGCGTGGTGGTGACTGGTGGTCGGAATGGGCGGAGACATGGGGATGGACGGCGCCGGCAGGCGGCAGCGGCCACCATGCATGCTAGATTGTTCCAGAGACTTATACCTTTTTTAATTGCTGAGCAATGAGGTTGCGGGAGATAATGATGTGGAGAGAGGTGCGGGTATCTTTTGTAAAATTATCATAGTTTGCTTTCTATCCTCAGATATAGATCATACGGTCTGTATTACAAGATGGCAGGCACACCATCACCGCCAACTCGTTTTTTATAAGGGTACAGATGATAAGTTTGCTGACTACTAAAGTAAAGTGGAATTTGTCCATGTTATGCAAGTAAATAAAGGTGATTGTTTATCATACGGGTAAGGTTGGATGAAGGGTGGTAGGAACAAATGCTCCGCCTAGAGCATGTGTGTGTGAGATGGAGTCTTAGTGTGTGTGTGTGGGGTGTGTGTGTGTGTGTGAGAGAGAGAGGAGAGAGAGATGGAGTCTTAGTTTGTGTGTGTGAGAGAGAGAGATGGAGTCTTAGTGTGTGTGGGGGGGTGTGCGTGCGTGCGTGTGTGTGTGTGTGTTTGTGT
>NC_057811.1:38160220-38181588 GCF_018294505.1 Triticum aestivum | reverse complement strand
CTAGAGAGACATACGAGGGAACGCAAGATATCTCTAGGGAGAGAGGGTGTGTGTGAGCGACATACAAGAGAACAATGGAGAAATATGAGACCCTGGGAGACAGAGTTTGTGTTTGTGTGTGAGAAAGAGACATTGAAGAGGAAGAGTCGTAGGTTCTCATATCTAAGGAGCGAAAGACATCTCTATATGAGGGGTGTGCGAGTGGCACACATGGGAATAGTAGAGAGAAATGAGACCCCGGGAGACAAAGTTTTGTGTTTGTGTGAGAGAAAGAGATTCCACATGGAGAATCATAGTTAGAGACACATAGCAGGGAGCGAGATATACTTAGAGAGAGATAGAGTGATGAAGGTCGAGGGAGAGAGTACCGTTAGTGTGTTACGAAGATAAAAGATCATTGTCGACATACAGGTAGCACGAGAGATACCTGAGAGACGATGAACGCGTATAGGTCCAAAGAGATAGTCCTACATAAGCATGAGTGATAGCTATATGAGACGAATATCTGGATTAAAGGGGATTCAAATATTTAAACTGGAGATCACGACATCGATAATATCATAACGCAAATTGGTGTATCAAACATGCATATTCATTTGAATTTGGGCACACGTGTAATGTTATATAGTTTATCAATATTGGTGATCCATAGATTCTTCAATTACAAACAATGCATGGTTTATATGCAATTAATGTCTAAACGGGATTACACTATATGTTGCGTGTGTGAAACACATTATACATGTTTGAGAAGTAAAAAAACCCGCATGAAACACACATTAATTGGAGACAGTTTGCGAGGAATGCATACATTGGATTTCAACATAAAGTGGTTTCAAATATTTGAAAATCCAAATTGATGGATACAACCTTATGTATCTGAGATCATGCCATTTGTAAACCATATTTATGTATAAATGGTGTTGTGCTTTTGAAAGTATATATAAAAAAATGATGTATATAGAATGTAATTCCAATTGAAAATGGATCCCGCCCGAAAAAAATAGAATAGAAACGGGATTCGAATTGAGTTGGCACGGTAAATGTGCACTATGCAAAATTTGAACGAAGCGGGGAAAGTCGCAGTAACCGCCCGAAACCAAAATCTGCGAGATAGAAATCACTACTGCCTATCCCTGCCACGCAAAGCCTATCTGCTGGATTTCTATAGGTTTCGATAGGGGTAGGTTTGTAATTTCACCCAAACGTGATGTAACCGCCTCTCACCCGGATTCATACACGGAGGGCGCCAAAACACAATGTGTCCTCGGCCGAAATCGACTCCCTCCCCGATTCATATTCATACACGGTGGGCGCCAAAAACAAATTCCCGTCGGCAAATATTTGGTGTATGCGAGATTACCGTCCTATCCCCAACCGACTAATGTTGCTGTGATGTAGTAGAAATTTGAAACGGGGGCTAAGTTTGTAAATTTCCTCGCATTTGAGACAAGCGTGCCCTGAATACATGGTTCCCCCCTTCCTCTCTACCTCCCTTTTCCCCATTCGTACTCCGTGGGCGCCAAAACACCGTCTCCACCCCACCCTCCTCCGTCCGCCGCCCCATCCACCGCCGTCCTCCTCCACCATGCCGGAGCTGATACCCCGACGCCGCCTTCCATTACAAGAGATCGACCTCTCTCATCCACGGCTTCGGATCGGGATCCTTGCATCCCGTACTCTCGCTTCATCCCCGCCGTCGTCCACCTTGCCGGCGCCGCTCCTACAACCGTCTCGTCCACCGCGCCCCACCGCCACCGTCTACCCTCCTAGATCTGCTTCCACGCCGCCGACAGCCATCGCTATCGCAACACCATCAAATTCTCAGCAGATGCGTACACGGCGCCGCACCAGAGGCGGTACTCTTTCGTATCTACTCAACTTATTTATCACAGCAAGAAAATAGATCGCCATTGCTTTACTCTGATTTCTTGTCTTGGTTGCGAAGTTGCCTTTGTCCGGTTTGCACCTTCAGATCCGCCATGGCACGCTCAACACTATACTCCCAATGCTTATGGTTTTCCCTTTTTATATTCCACACTAGTTAAATCACAGTAGACTAAATTTCAAAATTGGGTCAGTTGATTTTTCAGAGCTCGCCGAGTTCGCCGGTGCGAATGAAGGCGCTCGGGTGGTTGTGGGGCCTCGACGAACGAAGAAAACTCGACGCGGGTGGGGGTTGGGGCGGGGGTGGGGGGTGGGGGTGGCGGAAGAACACAGGCAGCGGGGGCCGGTGGTCCGGCCGGCAGCCCGTGCGGTGTTCTGTATGGGAAGAATCAGAGACGAGGAAGAAGATGGGCTAGGAGACGTAGGATCTTCATCCAACCGCCTGAAAGGGTCGAGAGACAGCTGGGAGTTGCATTCTTAATGCGCTCTGGTTCATCATGTGTGGGCACTGCGCAACCAACATTTTATTATCCAAAATCTGCTTGCTCTTCTTTACCATGTTCCTCTTCCGTTCTTCTTTAATATGTACTCTCTCCGTTCCTAAATACAAGTCTTTGTATAGATTCCACCATGGACTACATATGGAGCAAAATGAGTGAATCTACACTCTAAAATGTATCTGGATACATCTGTATGTGATCCATAGTGGAAATCTCTACCAAGACTTATATTTTGGAACGGAGGAGTATGATAGTGGTACAGTATGTTCCTTGTACTGAAGATGAGCAGGGACTTTTGCAGTGTAGAGGTCTATACGGTCGGTTGTGATGGACACTTTGAGCCTCTTTGATTCATAGGATCTTGTAAACATAGGAATAGGATTTGTAGTCACCTGCCCACTTGAGTCCTACAAGAATAGCAAGGAAATGCGGGGAGCTGTGTCACCTTTGAGAGTAACACTGATATTAACAGTACCGCACCTTTACTTGAAGAGAGCTGGTATCCGAAGCCTTTCTAGCCGTACCGGCGATACTAGCACATATATTCCAGCAAGTTCCACTTTGCTGATTTTACTCTGATGCTTAGGGTTTTCCCCGTTATATCTACACTATGATCTGTGTAGCTGCTTTGTGTCGCACTAGCAGCAGTCCACTCTTGAAGCTAAACACTGCAATGACTTACAAAATTAGCACCAAGGTTTGAGTGCCATTCTGGATGCAATGAAACTCATACGCTCCCCACCTGTTGATTCTTGTTCAGAATATGATCCTAATGACTCTTGTTCAAAATTGCCACATATAGAGAGACAACATGGAATTGCACTTCTTTGGGCGCTGTGATTCATCATGAGTGGGCAACCAACATTGTATGCAATGAAGCAGAACCTCAAGAATATGCTTCCTCTTCTGTTCTTTAACATGTTCCTCTTTCTTTATTTTGTATTTAGTACGTATAGTATGTTCCTTGTCAGGAAGGGGCGCAGGGACATATGCAGTCAACAGCTGATAGAGCTGGCCTGTACGTGATCGATAGGCTTTCAATTACTAGCAGCAATACAACACCGTATTTTCAAGCCAGTTCCACTTTCCCGATTTATATATCGTGGTTATGGTGTACCCCGGTTATGTACACTATGATCTGCCTAGTTGTTGTGTGCTCTTGTTATCATGGTTTGGCAATAAACTCTCTATATAGTATATTATGAACCTATCATCTGCCAGCTATCCTTACTTCTGGAGCCTATTTTTTGTGTACTTGTGCCAGATTATATAAATGCACGCACCATATTACAGCACACATGAGCTCTCTCATCAGAATCCAGTGATAGCACACAAGTGTTTACAGGGGCGCCACTATATTAGAATATCATCTGCATTACAAAGATAATCTCACAACTATTTATGTTTTCATGGTTCTCAGATATTATACGCAATTACTGTGAATATCAGAATCCGCGCATTAGAAGAATATTGTGGAACACTGCAATGACTTACAAAATTAGCACCAAGGCATTGAGTGCCATTTTGGAAGCAATGAAACTCATACGCTCCCCACCTATTGATTCTTGTTCAGAATATCATCCTAATGACTATTCTAACCTCGAGGAGTCAAAGGCAGATGGCCTGTCCTGTTCACCCATCAAGGTGCCTGTTCTAATTTGGCAAGGTTTTATTGATTGCGCGTATCTTGCATATGTTGTCTTGCATTTCTTCTACTTTGTTGCACCGCCACCTGCTTAGTCTACTCATCATATAACTCGAGATGCCATGCCCATCCATTATCAATACATATTACATCTGTCATCATACCATGTTTTTCCACTCAAATGTTGCTCTTGTGCATCAGACATCAAAAAGGAAGAGGGTGATTGCCGAACCTGAAGGAGCACCAGCAAAGTCCTTGAAAAACATGGTGGTGACGGAGAAATCAGACAGCGCCCCACTTATATTAGCTGTACAACCAGTGACACTAAACGTAGGACTGACTCCAGCAGACTGTACCCATACTTCACTGGCCACACCACTAGCCCCACCACACAGGACCTGCACTCCAGCAAAAGGTATACCGATTTCATTTGCCATAGCACCAGCTGTACCACAGAAAAATCCCACTCCAGCAAAAAGTACAGCAAGTCCACCGGCCGAAGACCTATCCCAACTGCAGAGACGGCCAATTCCTGCAGATTGGAACCCCATTCCATTTATTCCCAGTTTAAAAGACAATTCTTTCAATGTTGTTAGGGACTACGTGCATATATTCCCATCATGGGAAGATTATAGTGAAGACAAACACCATTTTCACATCTTCCTGTCCAACTTACGTGTAAGTGCTATTATTCGTGGTTATTATTTTCATGTTTTCTGCTGATCGAACACATCAATGATTTACATTACATTGTTGTAACTAGGCGAGGGTCAATCTGGATAGTCATGACGAGCAAAGCTTGCTTGTGCTTTTCAAGGAAGCATTGCAGCAGTATCGGTGTTACCTGAGGAAATCACACTTTGATGGCAAGTCTATAAACGAATTTCTGGTGAAGTCTCCTGTGCTAAATTTAGAAGACATTGAATGGAAAAACCTTGTTATGCACTGGTCTCGTTCCCAGGATGAGGTACTATCTATGAAATCAAATGACAATTTGAACTTCTACTTTTCCGCATGTGCCTTACGGATCTTTTTTGCAGGAAATCGGCTCGAAGAAGAATTCCGGTTTGAAAAGAACGACAGGATATCGCAAATATGCTGCCCGCTGCTTTGCTCTTGTTAGTACATGTTGTCCTGTATCACTGTACTTGCATACATACCTTGTTCATTATGTGATAGCAGTATCCATGATAGCTTGCTTATCAATTGTTCGCTCCAAATTATCTGATCTGTATGAATGGTTACATTAGTGTAGAATATATCCAATGCCAATGATTTTTTTAGCTCTGCATTGTTCTTGTAAGTACATGCTGTCCTTTATCAGTGTACTTATATTGACAGGTAGTTGTTCATGTACCATCACTCTGCAACTTATTTTCCTTTGCCCTCCATTTTCTACACATCAGATCTATATTTACTCTTACCATAAGGTTGGTACTGAAGAAGTTTAGCTGTGCATTGCTCTTGGCTGTGCCTTTTGCCTGTATCGCTGCACATACATTTATAGCTACTTGGTTATGTAGCATCACTCTTCATCTTATCTTAAGTATTCTCCATTTTTTCGTATATTATCACATCTATATTTACTCTTAACAAAATGTAGAATAAAGGCAATGCTTATGAAGAAGATTCTGTGGTAAACTTCTTGAATTGCCCCCCCCCCATCAGCATGGACAAGGGCTTTATAGAGCCTGTCTTCACCAGTAATGTAAGTTTGTCCTTCTCAAGCCTTCAAACTTTGTTGTGTATATTTGGTTAGGCATGACTGTAACAGCTGTTTATTTTTGGTGTTTGCATCAAATTGCATGTTTAAAGTTTATTATGTAGTTCATAGACAAAAGTTTGTCCTTCTCAATTTAAGTTTTCAGTTGTACAACCAAGTTCCTTCTTCATACCATGTAAATTAAACTATACAAAGCAAGTGATCTTCTTTTGCACTGCATGTATGCTTCTGTTCTTCATCCGTAATCCAGTGGTGTGGTGAACCTACCCACTACAACACAATGTCATATTCTGCAATGTCTTAACTATGAACAATGTCATATCATTCTACTATTATTTAAACCGTCTCTTTATTTGCCAATCTGAAATGGGATAAATTGACAGCACACTAACCATTGATACTTATGAGTTCTTGATCTGTAATCCAGTGGTGTCGTGAAGCTGCCAACTCCTTCACAATGTCATTTCCTGCCATGTCTTGACCTGAACAATACCATATTGTGTTAATGCAATTTTAAACTGTGTCACTTTATTCGTCAGTAAGAAATGTGATGAATTGTCAGCACTGATACTTTTATGTGCAAAACCTGTCATCTGTCTGCTTGTTTATCTTTCAGGGTGAGGAAGATATAAGTGTTGAACAAGCGCAGTCTCATCATCTTGCTCAGGTGGTTGCGCTGCAGCTCGCCAGTAGGGCTAACGTTTCTTGAACTCTATTGAAGTGCTGTCGGTTTTGTATATTATTTTGTTGGCATGTTTATTTGCACTGGTGGCGATCTTTGATGCCCAGTGTATGTAATCTGCTGTCTGCTTGTGCTTTATTATCATAGTGGCGAACTTTGATGCCCAGTGGATGTAATATGCTGTAATTTCTTTATTGTATAGTCTAGGTTTTTTCTTATTCACGATGCTGCAGTTATTTTACTGTATATATATCCTGTCTTCGCAGTAAACTGGCCAAACCGTAAAATTACGGTACATAATCGGGCCGTCATGCAATCACGTTGTATGACCCGCATCATGGGCCTCGTCAAACTGGCCCACTAGTAGATTCGGGCCTTTAATAGGCCGAGTAACCCCCGGCCCTCTTTTCGCAAGAAAACTCAATGGGCTTTTAGGAGGCTGAGAAGTAGGTTGGGCCTGAAACGTGCTTTTCAGCAAGTCCACATACTCAACTATCATTTAGTCTTTCACAATTGCTAACACTCACGCAATACTTATGGGTATGGTGTTTTAATCGGACACAGAGAAAGATAGGGGCTTATAGTGTTGCCTCCCAACCTTTTACCTCAAGGGTAATGTCAACAATAATAGTTCATGATAACTTACATCCAATTGGATATATATATATATATATATATATCAGGATCTTTCCAACACAATGTGCTTGCCAAAGGATAAAATATAAGAAGGAAAGGTGAAGATCATCATGACTCTTGTATAAGGTATAAGACAAGAATAAAAGATAGGCCCTTCGCAGAGGGAAGCAGAGGTTGTCATGTGCTTTTATGGTTGGATGCACAAAATCTTAATGCAAAAGAATGTCACTTTATATTGCCACTTGTGATATGGACCTTTATTATGCAGTCCGTCGCTTTTATTTCTTCCACATCACAAGATCGTATAAAGCTTATTTTCTCCACACTAATAAATCATACATATTTAGAGAGCAATTTTTATTGCATGCAACAATGACAACTTACTTGAAGGATCTTACTCAATCCATAGGTAGATATGGTGTACTCTCATGGCAAAAACTGGGTTTAAGGGTATTCGGAAGCACAAGTAGTATCTCTACTTGGTGCAAAGAATTTGGCTAGCATGAGGGGGAAAGGAAAACTCAACATGTTGGATGATCCATGACAATATACTTTATTTCGGATATAAGAAAACATAACCCATTACGTTGTCTTCCTTGTCCAACATCAACTTTTTAGCATGTCATATTTTAATGAGTGCTCACAATCATAAAAGATGTCCAAGATAGTGTATTTATATGTGAGAACCTCTCTTTCTTTATTATTTCCTATTAATTGCAACGATGACCAAAACTATGTCTGTCAAATCTCAACAACTTTTATTCATCATACTCTTTATATGTGAAGTCATTACTCTCCATAAGATCAATATGGTCTCTTTATTTCTTTTTATTCTTTCTTTTTCTTTTATTCCCCCAAGATCATAGCAAGATAATCAAGCCCTTGAATCAAAACTAATCTTTTTTATATATAGCTCACGAACTCGATTACATGGAAGAATCATTAAGCAAAACTCAAAACTAGATCATACTAAAAATTTATTCTACTAGACCAAGATATTACCAAAAGGATCAAACTCAGGAAAACGGTAAAGATAGGAGTGTGATGGTGATACGATACCGGGGCACCTCCCCCAAGCTTGGCAGTTGCCAAGGGGAGTGTCCATGCCCATGTGATTATGTCTCTTTCTTCGGAGGTGGTGATGTGATATTCTTGGCGATGATGCCCCTCAAGATACGATTCTCCTCCTTGAGCTTATTGACTTGCTGCTTGAGGTCCATTATTTCCTTACGGAGCTTACCCGTGATGGCTAAAGCTCCTTTCACCCATGGATGTTGCATAGCTGCGGGAGAACATATAACACTCCTTTTCATATTTTCATAAGAAATAAATCTAACATTGGAAGGGATGGCCGAGTTTGGAATAGCTGAGCTCTGTAGTTCCCCCATCGTGAATCTGGCTCTAAAACGAGAAGTAACTTCTTGATCCTCCTCCATGGCATCTATCCTTTTCAAGTCGGCCTCCATCTCTTCCTTCGTTGATGGCCCAAAGTGGTCAGCATCGCTGTTTGCTCCTAGTCCCGGTGTCAGATGAGACACCCGACTCTCCCCGACTGACTCTTGAGAAGACATCTTGCTCTAATCTGCGACAGAGACAGCTCGAAACAAAAACAGAGGATATTTGCGTGGCACGATGGTCAAAACCTTCAGGAGATTATATAATGGATTTTTACCGACCAAAAGTAGTATCATGCAAGAAAACGGAGTCCGGAGAGCACACGAGGTACCCATGAGGCAGGGGGTAGAGCGCTCCCTCCACCCTCGTGGATGCCTCGTGTCCCTTTTGGACTACTTTTTATTTTCCTATTTTCTTAAATATTCCAAAACAGAGAAAAATTGCCATTAGGACTGCTTTGGAGTCGGTTTACTTACCGTACCACATACCTATTCCTTCTCGGAGTCTGAAACATTCTGGAAAGTGTACCTTATGTATTCCTCCGGGGTTACGGTTTCAATAACATTAGTTTCAACCTTTATGGGATTACCTGAGATATAATGTTTAATTCTTTGACCGTTCACCACCTTCGGATTTGTGCCTTCGAAGTTGTTGATTTTTATGGCACCGGAACGATAGACCTCCTCGATAACGTAAGGACCTTCCCATTTAGAGAGGAGTTTTCCTGCAAAAAATCTTAAACGAGAGTTGTATAGCAAAACATAATCACCTACGTTAAACTCACGCTTTTGTATCATTTTGTCATGCCATCTTTTAACTTTTTCTTTAAACAACTTGGCATTCTCATAGGCCTGAGTTCTCCATTCATCAAGTGAGCTAATGTCAAATAATCTCTTCTCACCGGCAAGTTTGAAGTCATAATTGAGCTCTTTAATGCCCAATATGCCTTGTGTTCTAGTTCGAGAGGTAAATGACATGCTTTCCATAAACCATTTTATACGGAGACATACCCATAGGATTTTTATATGCAGTTCTATAGGCCCATAATGCATCATCAAGTTTCTTGGACCAATTCTTTCTAGATCTATTAACAGTCTTTTGCAAAATTAATTTAATCTCTCTATTACTCAATTCTACTTGACCACTAGATTGTGGGTGGTATGGAGATGCAATTCTATGATTAACATCATACTTAGCAAGCATTTTACGAAAAGCACCATGAATGAAATGTGAACCACCATCAGTCATTAAATATCTAGGGACTCCAAACCTCGGAAAAATAACTTCTTTAAGCATCAGAGGTGTTATGATCAGCACTACTAGTTGGAATAGCTTCTACCCACTTAGTAACGTAATCAACAGCAACTAAAATATGTGTATACCCATTAGAGGAAGGGAACGGTCCCATATAATCAAAGCCCCAAATATCAAATGGTTTAATAACAAGTGAGTAGTTCATAGGCATTTCTTGATGTGTACTAATATTACCAATTCTTTGGCATTCATCACAGGACAAGACAAACTTACGGGCATCTTTGAAGAGAGTAGGCCAATAAAAACCGGATTGCAATACCTTATGTGCAGTTCTATCTCCAGCATGGTGTCCTCCATAAGCCTCGGAGTGACACTTGCGTAGGATCTGTTCCTGTTCATGCTCAGGTACACAACGTCTAATAACACCATCTACTCCTTCTTTATAAAGGTGTGGGTCATCCCAGAAGTAATGTCTTAAATCATAGAAAAACTTTTTCTTTTGCTGGTATGTGAAACTAGGTGGTATAAATTTAGCGACAATGTAATTAGCATAATCAGCATACCATGGAGCAGTACGAGAAGCATTTATGACAGCTAATTGTTCGTTAGGAAAGCTATCATCAATAGGGAGTGGGTCATCAAGAACATTCTCCAACCTAGACAAGTTGTCTGCAATGGGGTTCTCAGCTCCCTTTCTATCAATAATATGCAAATCAAATTCTTGTAGCAAGAGAACCCATCTAATAAGTCTAGGTTTAGCATCTTTCTTTTCCATAAGGTATTTAATAGCAGCATGATCAGTGTGAACAGTTACTTTAGAATCAAAAATATAAGGTCTGAACTTATCACAAGCAAATACAACTGCTAGAAATTCTTTTTCAGTAGTAGCATAATTTCTCTGGGCGCTGTCTAGAGTTTTACTAGCATATTGGATAACATTTAATTTCTTATCAACTCTTTGTCCTGTAACAACACCTACAGCATAATCACTAGCATCACACATAATTTCAAAGGGTAAATTCCAATCAGGTGGCTGAACAATAGGTGCAGAAATCAAAGCTTTCTTAAGTATTTCAAATGCTTCTACACAATCATCATCAAAGACAGAAGGAACATATTTTTGTAAGAGATTAGTCAGAGGCCTAGAAATTTTTGAGAAGTCTTTAATGAACCTCCTATAAAAACAGGCATGACCAAGGAAACTCCTTATACCTTTGATGTCCTTAGGACACGACATCTTTTCAATAGCATCAACTTTAGCTTTATCAACTTCAATACCTCTTTCAGAATTTTTATGCCCCAAGACAATACCTTCATTAACCATAAAGTGGCACTTCTCCCAATTCAAGACAAGATTAGTTTCTTCACATCTAAGCAAAAACTCGATCAAGGTTGCTTAAGCAATCATCAAAAGAAGTTCCATACACGGAGAAATCATCCATGAAAACCTCAACAATCTTTTCACAGAAGTCAGAGAATATAGCCATCATGCATCTTTGAAAGGTAGCAGGTGCATTGCATAAACCAAAAGGCATATGTCTATAAGCAAAGGTACCGAAAGGGCAAGTAAAAGTGGTCTTTTCTTGGTCCTCTTTTGACACAGGTATTTGAGAGAAACCAGAATAACCATCTAGAAAGCAAAAATGTGTATGTTTGGATAATCTTTCTAGCATTTGATCAATAAAAGGTAAAGGGTAATGATCCTTTTTAGTAGCTTTATTTAGTTTATGGAAATCAATTACCATTCTATAACCTGTAAAAATTCTTTGTGGGATCAATTCATCTTTATCATTAGGAACAACAGTAATACCTCCCTTCTTAGGGACACAATGGACAGGACTTACCCACTGACTATCAGCAACGGGATAAATTATACCTGCCTCCAGAAGCTTTAATATTTCTTTTCTTACCACTTCTTTCATCTTAGGATTTAACCGTCGTTGGTGATCAACAACCGGTTTAGCGTCTTTCTCCAATTTTATTTTGTATTGGCATAGAGTAGGACTAATGCCCTTAAGATCATCCAGAGTATATCCAATGGTAGCATGATGCTTCTTCAGAGTTTTCAATAATTTCTCTTCTTCTTTCTCTGAAAGATTAGCACTAATAATAACAGGATATATCTTCTTTTCATCAAGATAAGCATATTTAAGAGTATCAGGTAATGGTTTAGCTCAAACACGGGATCACCCTTGGGTGGAGGAGGATCCCCTAGGATTTCAACAGGCAAGTTGTGTTTCAAAATAGGTCCCTGTTTAAAGAATACTTCATCTATTTACTTTCTTTCACTCATAAACATATCATTTTCATGGTCTAGCAAATATTGTTCTAAGGGATCATTGGGAGGCACGACAATAGAAGCAAGACCAATAATTTCATCTTTACTAGGCAATTATTTATCATGGGGTTGTCTACGAAATTTAGCAAAATTAAAATCATGAGACATATCCCCTAAGCCAACGGTAACAATATCCTTTTTGCAGTCTATCTTAGCATTAACAGTATTCAAGAAGGGTCTACCAAATATAATGGGGGCAAAAGTCATCTTGTGGGGAACCAAGAACAAGAAAATCTGTAGGATATTTAACTTTCCCACACAAGACTTCAACATCTCTAACAATCCCAACTGGTGAAATAGTATCTCTATTGGCTAGCTTAATTGTAACATCAATTTCTTCTATCTCAGCAGGTGCAATATCATGCATAATTTCTTTGTATAAGGAATGAGGTATTGCACTGGCACTAGCACCCATATCACACAAGCCATGATAACAATGATCTCCTATTTTAACAGAAACAACAGGCATGCCAACAACAGGTCTATGTTTACCCTTAGTATCGGGTCTAGCAATTCTAGCAGCTTCATCACAGAGGTAAATAACATGCCCATCAATATTATCAGCCAAGAGATCTTTAACCATAGCAATACTAGGTTCAACTTTAATTTGCTCAGGGGGTGTAGGTGTTCTAGTATTACTCTTACGAACCACAGTTGAAGCTTTAGCATGATCCTTTATTCTAGTAGGGAAAGGTGGTTTCTCAATATAAGCAGTGGGAACAATAGGATCAACATTATAAGTGATAGTCTTTTCTTCAACTTTTATAGGTGCAACTACCTTTACTTCAATGGGAGAATTATATTTAAACCACTTCTCCTTAGGGAGATCAACATGAGTAGCAAATGATTCACAGAAAGAAGCTACTATCTCAGAGTCAAGTCCATATTTAGTGCTAAATTCACGGAAAACATCGGTATCCATAAAAGATTTAACACAATCAAACTTAGGTGTTATACCTGACTCATTACCTTCGTCGAGATCCCAATCTTCAGAGTTGCATTTAATTCTTTCCAATAAATCCCATTTGAATTCAATAGTCTTCATCATAAAAGAACCAGTACAAGAGGTATCGAGCATGGAGCGATTGTTGAGAGAAAGCCGAGCATAAAATTTTTGAATAATAATTTCCCTTGAGAGCTTGTGATTGGGGCATGAATATAACATTGACTTAAGCCTCCCCCAAGCTTGAGCGATGCTTTCTCCTTTGCGAGGCCAAAAATTATATATATAGTTACGATCATGATGAACAAGATGCATAGGATAAAACTTCTGATGAAATTCCAATTTCAATCAGTTGTAGTTCCATGATCCCATATCATCACATAGCCTAAACCATGTCAATGCCTTTCCCTTCAAACATAAAGGGAAGACCTTCTTATTGATAACTCCTCGGGCATACCTACAAGCTTAAATAATCCACAAACTTCATCCACATAGATTAGGTGTAAATCGGGATGCAATGTTCCATCACCTGTAAAAGGATTAGCTAGCAGTTTCTCTATCATACCCGAAGGAATTTCAAAGTAAACATTTTCAGTAGGTTCAGTTGGTTGAGGAGCAACTCTTTGCTCTACTGGTCGGGGTGAAGATACCCCGAAAAAGCCCCTCAAAGGATTACTTTCCATAGTAACAAGTGACAGTAAATTTCAGCACACTATATAAAATTTTCCTTACCAAATTCCACTTACCAAAGGCGCTTCACTCCCCGGCAACGGCGCCAGAAAAGAGTCTTGATGACCCACAAGTATAGGGGATCTATCGTAGTCCTTTAGATAAGTAAGAGTGTCGAACCCAACGAGGAGCAGAAGGAAATGACAAGCGGTTTTCAGTAAGGTATTCTCTTCAAGCACTGAAATTATCGGTAACAGATAGTTCTGTGATAAGGTAATTTGTAACGGGTAACAAGTAACAAAAGTAAATAAAGTGCAGCAAGGTGTCCCAATCCTTTTTGTAGCAAAGGACAAGCCTGGACAAATTCTTATATAAAGGAAAACGCTCCCGAGGACACATGGGAATTATCGACAAGCTAGTTTTCATCACGCTCATATGATTCGCGTTCATTACTTTGATAATTTGATATGTGGGTGGACCGGTGCTTGGGTACTGCCCTTCCTTGGACAAGCATCCCACTTATGATTAACCCTATTGCAAGAATCCGCAACTACAAAAGAAGTATTAAGGTAAACCTAACCATAGCATGAAACATATGGATCCAAATCAGCCCCTTACGAAGCAACGCATAAACTAGGGTTTAAGCTTCTGTCACTCTAGCTACCCATCATCTACTTATTACTTCCCAATGCCTTCCCCTAGGCCCAAATAATGGTGAAGTGTCATGTAGTCGATGTTCACATAACACCACTAGAGGAGAGACAACATACATCTCATCAAAATATCGAACGAATACCAAATTCACATGACTACTTATAGCAAGACTTCTCCCATGTCCTCAGGAACAAACGTAACTAATCACAAATCATATTCATGTTCATAATCAGAGGGGTATTAATATGCATAAAGGATCTGAACATATGATCTTCCACCAAATAAACCAACTAGCATCAACTACAAGGAGTAATCAACACTACTAGCAACCCACAGGTACCAATTTTAGGTTTTGAGACAAAGATTGGATACAAGAGATGAACTAGGGTTTGAGATGAGATGGTGTTGGTGAAGATGTTGATGGAGATTGACCCCCTCCCGCTGAGAGGATCGATGGCGATGACGATGGTGACGATTTCCCCCTCCCGGAGGGATGTTTCCCTAGCAGAATAGCTCCGCCGGAGCCCTAGATTGGTTCTGCCCAGGTTCCGCCTCGAGACGGCGGCGCTTCGTCCCGAAAGCTTCCTCCTTATTTTTTCTTGGACGAAAGACTTCATATAGCAGAAGATGGGCACCGGAGGACTGCCAGGGGGCCCACGAGACAGGGGGCGCGCCCAGGGGGGTAGGGCGCGCCCCCCACCCTCGTGGCCAGGGTGTGGGCCCCCTCTGGTTGATTCTTTCGCCAGTATTTTTTATATATTCCGAAACGTGTCTCCGTGAAGTTTAAGGACTTTTGGAGTTGTGCAGAATAGGTCTCTAATATTTGCTCCTTTTCCAGCCCAGAATTCCAACTGCCGGCATTCTCCCTCTTCGTGTAAACCTTGTAAAATAAGAGAGAATAGGCATAAGTATTGTGACATAATGTATAGTAACAGCCCATAATGTTATAAATATCGATATAAAAGCTTGATGCAAAATGGACGTATCAATGCAGCAAAGTAGCGTAAGTATTTCCCTCAGCTTTTGAGAACCAAGGTATCAATCCAGTAGGAGACTACACGCAAATCCCTAGTACCTGCACAAACAATTAAGAACCTTGCAACCAACGCGATAAAGGGGTTGTCAATCCCTTCATGGCCACTTGCAAAAGTGAGATCTGATAAAGATAATAAGATAAATATTTTTGGTATTTTTGTTGTATAGATTGAAAAGTAAAGATTGCAAAATAAATGGCGACAGAAATAGCACATTGGCGGGAGATTAATATGATGGAAAATAGACCCGGGGGCCATAGGTTTCACTAGTGGCTTCTCTCAAGATAGCATTTTTTACGGTGGGTGAACAAATTACTGTCGAGCAATTGATAGAAAAGCGCATAGTTATGAGAATATCTAGGCATGATCATGTGTATAGGCATGACGTCTGTGACAAGTAGACCGGAACGATTCTGCATCTACTACTATTACTCCACACATCGACCGCTATCCAGCATGCATCTAGAGTATTAAGTTCATAAGAACAGAGTAACGCATTAGGCAAGCTGACTTGATGTAGAGGGATAAACTCAAGCAATATGATATAAACCCCATCTTTTTATCCTCGATGGCAACAATACAATACGTGCCTTGCTGCCCCTGCTGTCACTGGGAAAGGACACCGCAAGATTGAACCCAAAGCTAAGCACTTCTCCCATTGCAAGAAAGGTCAATCTAGTAGGCCAAACCAAACTGATAATTCCAAGAGACTTGCAAAGATATCAAATCATGCATATAAGAATTCAGAGAAGAATCAAATATTTTTCATAGATAATCTTGATCATAAACCCACAATTCATCGGATCTCGACAAACACACCGCAAAAAGTATTACATCGAATAGATCTCCAAGAGAATCGAGGAGAACTTTGTATTGAGATCCAAAGAGAGAGAAGAAGCCATCTAGCTAATAACTATGGATAGGAGGCATTGGCATTTGGAGGATGGAGTAAACTGTGTCCTTTGTCCTTTGCAGACTAGGGAAACAAGGGATCATCTGTTCTTTAATTGCAACTTTAGTGTCAGAGTTTGGAACTATCTGCAAATTGATTGGTCATCTGGTGACTCCATGGCTCATTTGGTTATTAATGCTAGCAGGAGTTTTAAGAAGCCCTTCTTCACCGAAGTGGTGTTCATTGCTTGCTGGAATATCTGGATCATCAGGAACGCTAAGGTCTTCAGGCATGAGAGAGCTAGATTCAATAAATGGAGAACTGCATTCATCCATGACATCAGCTTAATGCAATATAGAGTGAAAGCTGCCTACAAAGATGATCTTCTTCGCTGGATTTCATTTCTGCCACCTTGAGGCCAATAGTCTGTATCTTTTAACTTGTCAATTCTCTTTCTTCCCCTAGCTTACTTTGATTACCTCTTGTAATCCCCCATTGTACTTGTACTGTATCTCTTTTTCTCAATAAAGTTTTGATATGCTGTGGGGGTTTCCCCTACAGTTCCCAGTCAAAAAAAACTATGGACCCGAAGGTCTGTGGTAAACTACTCACACATCAGCGGAGAGGCCATGGTGTTGAAGTAGAGGCCCTCCGTGATCGATTCCCCCTCCGGCGGAGCGCCGGAAAAGGCCCCAAGATGGAATCTCACAGGTACAGAAGGTTGCGGTGGTGGAAAAAGTGTTTCGTGTCTCTCCTGGATGTTTTCAGGGTATAAGAGTATATATAGGCGAAGGAAGTAGGTCGGTGGAGCTACAAGGGGCCCACGAGGGTGGGGGCGCGCCTCCCTGCCTCGTGGCCACCTCGTTGCTTCCTTGACGTCCACTCCAAGTCTCCTGGATTGTGTTTGTTCCAAAAATGATCCTCGCGAAGGTTTCATTCTGTTCGATATTCCTTTTCTGCGAAACACTGAAATAGGCAAAAAAACAGCAATTTGCACTGGGCCTTCGGTTAATAGGTTAGTCCCAAAAATAATATAAAAAGGTATATTAAAGCCCATTAAACATCCAAAACAGATAATATAATAGCATGGAACAATAAAAAATTATAGATACGTTGGAGACGTATCAAGGCACCTTTGTTTCTCAAACAAAGTACACCAAGGACTTATTCAAGAATTTCAACATGCAAGAAAGCAAAGGTATGAAAACACCCATGCCTACTAGTGGACATCTTGACTTGACCAAAGATGGCAAATTGGTTGACCAAAAGGTTTACCGTTCTATGATTAGTTCATTGTTATATCTATGTGCCTTCCGTCCCGATATTATGCTAAGTGTGTGCATGTGTGCACGATATCAAGCGGCCCCCAAAGAATGTCATCTTAAGGCTGTGAATAGGATAGTGAGATACTTAATACATACACCAAATTTTGGCATTTGGTATCCTAAGAGGTCTTCTTTTGATCTTGTTGGCTACTCCGACTCAGACTATGCCGGTGACAACGTTGATAGAAACTCCACTTCGGGTACTTGTCAATTTCTTGGTAGATCTCTTGTGTCTTGGTCCTCCAAGAAACAAAACTCGGTATCCTTATCCACCGCCGAAGTGGAATACATTTCCGGCGGTTCATGTTGTTCTCAGTTACTTTCGATGACCCATACTCTTAAGGATTATGGGATCAATGTGAAACATGTTCCATTGCTTTGTGACAATGAGAGTGCTATTAAGATTGCTCATAATCCCGTGCAACATTCTCGAACTAAGCACATTGAATTTCGTCACCATTTCATTCGAGATCATGTTGCTAAAGGGGACATTGATCTTAAGCATGTTCGTACCGATAAGCAATTGGTGGATATATTCACCAAACCGCTTGATGAGAAGTATTTTGCCGTTTGAGAGGTGAATTGAACATCATTCATGCTTCAAACTTGGAGTAGGAACTCCATGTGGATACATGCGAGGCATGAGCCTATGACTAATCCTTGACTTTTCTCTTATGATCATGTGTCTTGGATATGTTTGTACCCTTGCATGCTATCTAACCATTGTAGGTACTTGGGTGAATCTAAATCTATGAGATTGCAACTCACTCACAACTTGAGCGATCTCTACATCACCAAGTCTCTACACCATGGTGGTTGTAGACAAGGAAGCATGAAACCCTTCAACATATCCTTTGACAAATTCTATATATCAAATTTCAATTGGTATCAATTTCATGATTATCATTTTGGATACACAAGTGCTCTTCCTTGCAAGACTAACCCATGTAGGTAGATGAACTCAAATCCAAGTGGTGCTCCAAATCCTTGATGAGCTACATCAGCCTTGAGCATTCCACACAAGTTCGACTACATGATCAAGTACACCACCACCACCCAAGGTATGATATTCCATCTTAGAGAAGCTTTGCCCCAAGACATGGGTCAAAGCAGCTCAACAAGATGTGAATACATCAAGATGCTTAAACGAAAAATGGTAACCCCATTTTGAGCTTAAACGATGAGTATGACTTATGATCAAGTGTTCTCACTTGACTCCTCAGTCAATATACTCTAACATAGGTGACTTTGTCGCCGCCCAATTCTAGATGAAGTTCTCTAGTGTTTCTCTGAGTTCTTGCATTTGTTCCTTGCATATTTGTTCCCTTTCTTTTTCAAAAAAACTTCATCTAGATTTCTTTTCTTTTCTTGCTCTGCATTCCCTGCATCCAATTCATTGCAAATCCTTCAGTTAATTCCTTGCAAATCTTTGTGAGATCTTATTTTCCCAGTGAGCTGAGGTGACAAATGTTCTCTCTGTGTTGAACTCGGTCACACTGGTCCATTGCTTTCGGTCAAACCGAACCAATTCGGTGCCACCGAAGTATATAACTCGGTGTTACCAATTTCACTGCAGAGAAGGCAATTTGCCACTTGCATCCTGCATTTTTGTTCCAACTCCACTCAATGATTCTTGTCCTCTACCAGCATCACATTCCATATGCTGCTTCGCTCTGTGACTCAAGGACCAAACCTATTCTGACTCACAATCCAAAAGATCCCTTCTTGGAAATTGTTGTCAAAGGGGAGAGAGAGATCACATCAAAGCTTAATCACTTCAAAAGGGGGGGAGAGATAAGAGAGATAATCACATCAAAGGCCCCAGATGCTTGGTGTTCAAGAGGAGAGAAGACACATGTCTTTAAGAGGGTAAAGACATGTTAGTTTGTGTTATGTTCTGTGCTCTGATCTGTTTTGCTTTGATTTTGTTTCCCTATTTTCTCCCATTATCCAGTATAAGATTCAGGGGGAGAAAGACTTCTAGGGAAGGAAATCTTTGAATTCATTGCATATCTTTTATCTTTGGGGACATGTCTATATCCAATAGAGTACCTAGTACTCACTCTCTACATGTCATCCCAGTCTTGGTACTCTTGTGGCTCTTTTGTTTGCTCTGTCTAGTAGATGTATTTGTGTTATCTAACCTTGTTTCCTCAGGTTCATCTCTTCCTAAGTCAGCTCAAGAAAACAAGGTAAGTATATGCATCACACTCATGTGGATGATGATTTCTTGCTGGTTTACATATTGTTTGCAAGAAGGAATCATGAACATGAAGTTACAACTTCATATATTCACATCATTTGCTCTGACGCATATAATCAAGATACATGTATTTACATGATTGCATACATGTAGGGGGAGCCTATGCATGTTACATGTCTTTCCAAAGCTTTACTTGCTATTCTCTATATCTTTATCTAAATCTTTGATGTATGTTGTCATCAATTACCAAAAAGGGGGAGATTGAAAGCACAAGTGCTCCCTGGGTGGTTTTGGTAATTAATGTCAACATATCTCTTGTTGGACTAATGTTTTTATCTAGTATATTTCAGATAAGTTCAACAGATGGAGTGGCGTGGACAAGAGGATGTGGAACTCCTTCAAGATGCTAAGGACAAAGGATTGGCTCAAGCTCAAAAGCTCAAGACTCTACATTTTAGTGATCTAAGATCACACTGAGTCCATAGGAAAAGCCAATACTATTAAAAGGGGTTGAGGTGTTGCTTAATGACTTGCTTGCTCAAAATGCTTAGTGATATGCTCCAAAGCCCTCAACCACTTTCTCATATCCACATATGTCCCAAACCAAAAGTCAAACTCAGCCCCACCGATTTGATCTATCTGGCGCCACCGAGTTCAATTGACATAACCACTGCCAGAAACCCTAATCAATTCGGTCTCACCGATGGGATCCCGGTCTCAACCGATATTTGTAATCGGTCTCACCGAATTTGCTTGACCAACTCTCTGGTTAGCTCATTACCAAAATCAGTCCCACCGAGTTTGTGTAATCGGTCAAACCGAGATGAGGTTCTACCCTAACCCTAGCACATCGGTCCCACCGAGTTGATCATATCAGTCCCACCGAAATGCTTAACAGTCACATTACGAACTAAATCGTTCCGACCGAGTTTTCTGATTCGGTCCCACCGAGTTTGGTGAATTGTATGTAACGGTTAGATTTTGTGTGGAGGCTATATCACTACAAAAAAAGACACATCGTGACATTTTGGGCCGAGCGAATTTTTTTTCTGTCATACATATGACACTTCTATGACGATAATTGTGACAAAACCCGGTATCATCATAGATGTGGTGGGCTCCTACTTCTATGACAAAAAATCATGACAGAAAATGGGCTTTTCATCCTGGGCGGGCCGGAGACGCGGCTGCATGACATTCTTTGGGCCGTCCATGACGGAAAAAACCATGGTAGAAGCAAGGGGGACGAAAATTTCGGGGAGTTCCCGGTTACGGTGGGAGGTCGGGGGCCGAGCGATGCGCGTTTCTCTCGTACACGTACGCACGTGTGTGCGAGGCGTTGGCTCTAACTGAACCCGAGCGAGGCGTTGGGCTCTAACTGAACCCGAGCGATTGCACTGCAGGCTACGCGTTACTGAACCCGAGCGATCGATCGATGGCTGTTAACTGAACCCGATCGGGCGATTCCTTCGCTACTGCTGCTAACTGAAGCCGGTCGATTGGATGAACAGTGAGCGTTGCGGGGGGGGTTGGATGAACAGTGGGCGGTGGTGTTGCCTCTGGATGAACAGGACCCCGTGGTGTGGAG